>NC_057723.1:74081755-74142957 GCF_004010195.1 Chiloscyllium plagiosum
GTCAACAACTTCTCCGACTTTCGTATCATCCGCAAACTTTCTCACCCAACCTTCTAACCCCTCTTCCAGGTCATTTATAAAAATGACAAACAGCAATGGTCCCAAAACAGATCCTTGCGGAACACCGCTAGTAACTGCACTCCAAGATGAACCTTTACCATCAACTACTACCCTCTGTCTTCTTCCAGCCAGCCAATTCCTAATCCAAGCCTCCAACTCACCCTCAATGCCATACCTCTGTATTTTTTGCAATAGCCTACCATGGGGAACCTTATCAAACACCTTACTAAAATCCATATACACCACATCTACTGCTTTCCCCTCGTCCACCTCCTTAGTCACCTTCTCAAAGAAAAGGTGACTCAAATTCTTGACAGGTGCATAATTAATACAAATCTTCCTTTCCTTTAATGAAAAGGACTGTTTTTATAGAACACCAGAATTTGGAGCAGCCAATGTATTGCAATCTTGGGGGTTAAATAGTTAATCTGCAGCTAAATTACTTGGATAGCAGATATTTTTCACTGACATTCAGAAAGCATGGTTTCCTTGGCTGGGTAGATCGGGACTTTTATCCCTGGTGCGTAGGAGGTTGAGGGGTGACCTTGTCGAGGTTTATAAGACTGTGAAGGGCATAGATAATGTAAATAGCAAAGTCTTTTCCCTAGGGTAGGGGAGTTCAAAACTAAAGGGCATAATTTTAAGGTGACAGGGGAAAGATTTTAAAGGGACCTGAGGGGTAACTTTTTTCACACAGAGGGTGATCTATGTGTGGAATGAGTTGCCAGAGGAAGTGTTAGATGCAGATCCAGTTACAACATTTACAAAACATTTCGACAGGTACATGAATAGAAAAGGTTTCGAGGGTTATGGGCCAAGCACAGGTAAATGGGACTAGTTTAGTTTGGTAAAACTGGTCGACTTGGACAAGTTGGACCGCAGGCCTGTTTCCGAGCTGTATGACTCTATGACTCCATCTTCTATATAAAAATAGGGTTTATTGGTTGCTTGCCATTATCTTTTACAAGCTTGGAAAACCAAACATTATTGTTATTAAAGAAGTGTTGAGTGTGAAATTACAATTCATTCAGAAAGAAGTTCACATACCATGTTTTAGCCACTTGTGTCAAGTTATGACTGCTCCCAAAGTGCCGACAAAACCACAGATGGGGAGGAAGTGGGGGCAGAGTTTGGGAGGAGGTTGGGGGAGTGCGTGTCAGTGCTAATTGATTTGACCTCTTCTTTTACATGGCTGGCCAGATCTCAGAATGTCAAGCCGAGCGTGTTGTTCTGCCCCACTTCCATTTTGAATAGTGCAGCCATTCTCATGTGTAACTCAAACTCAATCCCAATCCCACCTTGTAGCACTGCTTCCTCAGAGATCCAGGGAGTAAATGAGGACTGCAGATGCTGGAGGTCAGAGCTAAAAAATGTGTTGCTGGAAAAGCGCAGCAGGTCTGGCAGCATCCAAGGAGCAGGGGAATCGACGCTTCGGGCATAAGCCCTTCTTCAGAGATCCAGGGATCCAGGTTTGATTCCAGCCTTGGGCAACTGGCTGTGTAGAATTTGCATGTTCTTCCTATGTCTGCACGGGTTTGCTCTGGTTTCGTGCCACAGTCCAAAGGTGGCCATGCAAAATTACCCATAATATTCAGGGAAATGTAGGTTAGAGGCATTAGTCAAGGGAAATGTAGAGCAATAGGGGAGGGGAATGGATCTGGGCAGAATGCTGTTTGGAGGGTTGGTGTGGATTTTTGGGCCGAATGGCCTGTTTTCACACTGTAGGGATTCTATGATGTGGTGTGTGGGTGGCTTGGCTCAGCCCATTAGACCATTGCTGATGTGGAGAGCTTCCTAACCAGAGAGGCTAACATTAGGCAGGAAGAGAAAATGATTGGGCTCTCCTGGCTACCATTACTACTAAAGATAGTCGGTTTTACATGCGGATGGAGAACTTCTGGCACCGGTGACATAATAGCAGTACCAAAGTATCTTTATTCTCAGTCCTGTCACAAAGGTTAGCTTCAATCATTGGACTATATGAAGAGGTAGTAAAATACAGTGCACAGTTAATAGTTGATGGAATACCCTGGGTGCCTGTTCCAGATCCAGATATTAAGGACAGTATGATCCTAAAGTACAAATCCCAGTTATGCCATTCTCAATCTTTGAACCATCAAACTAAGGCTTGAAGGCATGGTAACAAACATAAACCTGGTTACAAATGCTAACTCTACCAGTGGCAGTCATTGCTCTGTGAGTTTCTATTCCTTGTCTTTCTCTTCTTTTTCCTCCTTCTATCATTTTACAGTTCACAAGACAGAGGGTCTTGGGGAGCACACCAATCACCAACTTGGCTAACTGTTATTGTAAATCCATCAGTAAAATTATTCATGTTCCGCTCAAAAGCTGACCCTCCATCTACTCTGTGGTACAAGGCTGTCATTTTAAGTCAAATCAATAAATTGAGGGACCATTCAATCAACGTATCAATATTTTATGATCATCAGCGCACAAACTTGAGGCACAACCATTTTAAGTTGAGCTAATGATTTCTGACTTTTGCAATTCAGGGTACTTTTGTTTAGTGTTCCCTTGAAAGGATTTATATAAAACAAATAAGCTACAGTGCCATTTCTTTCAAATAAACTATTATGTTCAAAGAACCAATGTCTAGTGTGATGTGAATTTCTTTCAGACTTATTCAATATTTACTTTCTTCCAGCTCTGAAAGGTATTTTGTTCAAGGAGAGCATACCCTTATGTAAATGTCTAACTGGCTTTTCATTAACCTTACTGCATAGGTTCACAATTAAACTGAAAGCAGGTGTCACAATAGTGGTAGGATGTAGGCCACCAAGTTTCAACTTCCATCATCTGATTTGAATACCTGAGATTTTCAGGAGCTACAAGATTTTAATAGGGTCAGAAACATTGTCCCTGCTGTCGAATGGACCTCTCGATTTCTAATTTCAAATCTAATGTTGATCTTACTTTGTGCACCTCCAGGACAGCCATAACCTTGCATGCCTCACTCTGTCTAAGCATCCTCTGATGTGTCTGTCCGTGCATGTTATGACTTGCTTGTACTGCATGCAAAACAAAACTTTTCACTGTACTTAGGTACATGGTAACAACAATAAATCAAATCAAACTGAAGTCAAATGGCTGCAGTGAGCACTTGACCACAGATTGAGACAAGTTCACAACATCCATGCAGGATAACCAAAACCTTCGGATAAATATTGGATATGGAATGTTACCAGTAGATTATCCAGCTTGGAGAGGTAATGAATACATAAACTAACCCTATTTTAGCAGCTGCTCTTAATCATCAGTCTGAGAGGAAGAAATATGGGTTGATAGTAACAAAGACTAACAGTCTCCTTCTCGGTTTCCTCTTCATGATCTCAGAACAGGGCCTGCTGAAAAAGTAAATTGAAGCATCAGTCACTCACTGAGAATGTAAAGATGTCTTTAGATTTCACGACTTCAGGGGAAACAAGTCAACCATTAAATAACTGTGGTTCGAGTTACAATCTAACACGTCAAGGAATCAAGGGACTGTTACACTGTGTAGCCTTTATTCTTCCTGCCAGGAGCAGACAATGTCTTCTCTTTTTAAAAAAGAAGTGCCTGTTTTTATTCATGTGATTGATGTTGCATTTTATTACTTTTCTCACGATATAAAGTAATAAGCTTTTCTTTTGCTTTCACTTTAAAATCTTGTAATTGATTCTCGAATTTCCACTGAGCTTTAATTTATATGTGATGTCTGTGTGCTACAAAGAAATAAAATATTTGTTGCAATTGACTGAGGCAGTTAAAAAGGGGGGGGGAGGGTGAATTTGGGCATTTGGCTAGTACACTCCCACAGGCGATTGACAGAATTGTTGTGGAGGAATTAAACTAATCCTTCAAAATCACTTTAAAACAAACTGCAAAGTAGTTTTGGGTCTGTAATAATAAAATGCCAAAGTATTCACATTTGATTTTAAAGCTGTCCTGGAGCAGGATACGATATCTTTCAGAAAATTAAAAGCAACGGTCCTTGACAAACTTAAAGGGATTGCTAGGCATTCAGAGGTGTTCCACCTGAATGCCAGAAAATCCAAACTTGCAAAATGGGTGGCAAAATAGCTGAAGGTGGAGCAGCAGAGTGACTCAGTGGTTAGCACTGCTGCTTCACAACACCGGGGACTCAGATTTGATTCCACCCTCGGGCGACAGTCTGCGTGGATTTTGCGCATTCTCCCTGTGTCCATGTGGGTTCCCTCTGGGTGCCCTCTGGGTGCTCTGGTTTCCTCCCACAGTCTAAAGATGTGCAGGTGAGGTGGATTCACCATGGTAAATTGCCTGAAGTGCCCAGGGATGTGTGGATTAGCCCAGGGATGGGGTGCGCCTGAATAGGATAGTTCCCAAAGGGTCATTGAAGACTTGATGGGCCAAATGGCCTGATTCCACACTGCAGGGATTCTATAAGGATGAGTGAAATGGATAAATTTAAAACTGGAAAAGCTAAGAATAGAGTCATTGAGATGTACAGCTTTAAACAGACCCTTCGGTCCACCTCATCCATGCTGACCAGATATCCTAACTTAATCTAGTCCCATTTGCCAGCACTTGGCCCATAACCCTCCAAACCCTTCCTATTCATATAACACATCCAGATGCCTTTTAAATGTTGCAATTTTACCAGCCTCCTTCCTCTGGCAGCTCATTCCATACACGCACCTCCTCTGTGTAAAAAGTGACCTGAAGAAGGGCCTGTGCCCGAAACGTCGAATCTCCTGTTCCCTGGATGCTGCCTGACCTGCTGTGCTGTTCCAGCAATAAAGTTTCAACTTTGATCTCCAGCATCTGCAGACCTCACTTTCTCCACTGACTGTTTCAAACAGCCACAGAGACAAATTAGCATTCTCTAAGACACAGGATGCTTGCAGACCTGGCTTCTGGGGAGAGTAAAAGATTTTCCACTTGAAATCAAGTTAAATTCCAGCATCGAGAGTGTAGTGCTGGAAAATCACAGCAGGTCAGGCAGCATCCAAGGATCTGGAGAGTCGACATTTCGGGCATAAGCCCTTCGTCAGGAATTCCTGATGAAGGGCTTATGCCCGAAATGTCAATTCACCTGCTCCTCAGATGCTGACTGACCTGCTGTAATTTTCCAGCACCACGCTCTCGACTCTGATCTCCAGCATCTGCAGTCCTCACTTGCTCCTACTTAAATTCCAGCCTGTCGATCCAAGATATTGTGGGGTGTAGTATCTAGGTTGCACTGTATTTGAGGCGAAATTGACTTGAAATTAAATCAATTTCTTATGACCATTCGATTGAACAAAATGTATTTTTATGTTGAAGTAAACACATTTAAAAACTTTAATAACTGGACAAAATAGTATGGCAAACATCATTGTATTTGATCTATGTAATGTTTGCCAGTTTATGGAGAGTTCTGGTTCAAATAAAGTTGTTGTACATTCAAGTGTATGTGTTTGAGTTAGGATAGCAAATAATAAAGTTTGTCTTTCACTCATTCAAAAAATATCCTGTAGTTGGCTGTTTAATCTAACTAGTGCTAAGTTTTAATTGAAGTGTATTAGCTATGTGCTAAAGAGAAATAAAATACTTGTTGCAATTGACAGAGGGTAAAAAAGAGGGGAAGATTATTTACCCCCTCCTCAACTGGTCATAACAAGAGTCAAAATGGAGATGAGTTTTGTTGAATTTTAAAAACATGCATTTATCCTCTTTGTAACTACCTAAAAATGTTACACAAAAGTTTTCCACTAAGGTGTTTTGTTTTGGATATGAAATAGAAACTGAAAGAACTGCAGGTGCTGTAAATTATTGCTACTTTACCACAGACGTAGACACCAGTGTTTATTAAGTTCACTGTACATTCGACCGAGATAACTAGCTGCCTGAACACACTCGCACATCATGCAGAGAGTAACTGATGACAAGGCGGGTGCCTTGAAATCAAACGGCACAGATCATGATGTCATGTAATTGTCTTAAAGCTGTCCTGTCTGGGATCTGCAATAAGAAAACATGCTTGGATAATGTCTTGGTGGACATGACTAGACCTAATCTGTTTACAGCTTTCACAACTTGGCTGGTGTTGGACTGGGGTGTACAAAGTTAAAAAATCACACAACACCAGGTTATAGTCCAACAGGTTTAATTGGAAGCACATTAGCTTTCGGAGCGCCGCTCCTTCATCAGGTGGTTGAGACAAACTGCATTCTGCAAGACCATACAATTGCAGGTAGTGAGAAGAAACTATAATATATTGAACACCCCATTTCCTATATATATCACAACTTGGCTGTGTAGCTTACGTCAGTGGAGTGCTGTCTATTGTCGAGGGTAAATGCATATAATTTGTCTTAATTTACCTTTATTGGTTGGCAAGGTATCTTCAGTATCAGAGTCATCAAGCTGTATAATGGGTGGTTAATCATATATGTCACTTATTTCTTCACGGGACTTAGCAATTGCCTGTTACAACGTGACATAGCCTGGGCTGCACACAACAATATAATATCCTACCATGAATCCTGTGTTCATATGAAAATCCAGAGCTTAGTTGCTTTGACCTGTATAATATTGGGATAACTGTTCACATACTCATTGTCCATGCCCTTGCATGTTTTCTCATTTTGTTCTAACAGTGCATCATGCATGTGGTTCAGTAGTGGTTGCGTGGGTTGGAAAGAATTGTGGATCAGTCTTCCAGTTGAGGGTAGAGTTGCTGGTGAGGGTAATATGTTGTCATGAGGAGTAGCACATGGATTTAGAATAGTCGAATGGAAATCTTAGCAAAACACTTTATACTTGGTAACCATGAGTTTCACTGTACAAACTGCATTCTGCAAGACCATTCAACTCCAGGCAGTGAGAAGGAACTATACTATATTGAACACCCCATTTCTTATATATGTCACATATTCACTCCATCATGAGGTCAGAAGTACAAATGTTTGCCAATGATTGCACAATATTCAGCACCATTCATGATTCCTCAGATACTGAAGCAGCTCATGCAACAAGATCTAGACAATATCCAGGCTTGGACTGACCAGTGGCAAGTAGCATTCATGCCACACAAATACCAGGCTGTGACCATCACCAATAAGAGACAATCTAACCAGGCTGCTATGATCATTGAATCCCCCACTGTCGACATCCTGGGGGTTATCGTTGACCAGACACTCAACTGAACTCATCACATAAACGCAGTGGCTACAAGAGTAGGTCAGAGGCTAGGAATACTGTGGTGAGTAACACACCTCCTGACTCCCCAAAGCCTATCTACCATCTACAAGGCACAAGGCAGGAGTGTGATGGAATATTCCCCACTAGTCTGAATGGGTAAAGCCCTAACAACACTCATGATGCTTGACACCATCCAGGACAAAGCAGCCCTCTTGATTGGCATCACATCAACAAGCATCCACTCCCTCTACCACCAACCCTCAGTAGCAGCAATGTGTACTATCTGCAAGATGCCCTGCAGAAATTCACCAAAGAGCCTCAGACAGCACCTTCCAAACCCTCAACCACTTCCATCTAGAAGGACAAAGGCAGCAGATATATAGAAATGCCACCAACTTCAAGTTACCCTCCAAACCACTGACCACCCTGATTTGGAAATATATTGCCACTCCTTCACTGTCACTGGGTCAAAATCCAGGAATTTCCTCCCTAATGGCATTGTGAGTCAACCCACAGCAGGCTGACTGGAGTGGTTCAAGAAGGCAGCTCACCTTCCCCACCCCCCCCCACCTTCTTAAGGGGCAACTAGGGATGGGCAATAAATGTTGGGTCCAGCCAGCGATGCCCACATCCCACAAAATGAATAGATAAAGTAAAGTCTAACTGTGGACCAGTAATGAAAGACAGTTTGTTGAGGAGCACCAAACACTGCAGTCAACATGTCAAAAAATGGTACTGCTGTTACCTTTGTGAGAAAAAAATAATTTATTTAGCTGGAGAGTTACCAGATTTAATTGTATACTTAGCAGAGTCATTGCAAAAGTTTGATTTAATCTGACAACACAGTTTCCTGAAAAGGAAATCTTTTTTAACCAATTCATTGGAGTTCTTTGATAATATGTGGTGTGGTTAAAATGACCCAGTAGATGTACTGTATTTAGATTTCCTTAGGTATTATGTCCAACAAAGGTTATTGCAAAAGAACACAAGTCCATTGGGTACATTGTGCATCTTTGGTTGTGGAAGGTTAGAGCACTAACTGTTATAAAGCGGAGATTGATTTCCACCCCCAAAAACTAAAACTGAAGCACCCACAGCGGAGAACTCACCCTATAATCCATTAAAAGAAATGTGAGAAGGGGTGTAATTCATTTCTCAGCAACCTCTCGTGATGAAATCAAATAAATCCCTGACACTCACTTTAAAATCAACAAGTAACAATTTATTTATCTAACTCCAACAGTGAACAAACTAACTAAACTATCAACAAACCAAATAAATCCTTTCTAATCAAATAAATCTCTTTCCCCCCAAAAAATAAGAGACTAACGGTATGCTATTCCAATAAATACAAGTCCCACTCACATACAACAACATAGAATTTGGTCTCTCGAAATTACTGCCAAGTTATGTGCCTTCTGGAACTTTCTGTTGCTCCTCTGATCCTTCTGTCGGGAATGCTTTTGCTCTAGATTCTTCTGTCAGGGATTTAGATAGTGCCATGGTAACCAGACGAAGCTTTCTCTCAGAGCTGACAACATGAACTCTTAGCAGATGGCAGTTAGCTCTGCTGATTTTTCAACTGCTCCCTTCTTTTAAACCCTTGATGACATCAATAATTTTTACAATCGAATTGGTCCAAGGTTGTCAAAACCATTAGATTTAAATTTAGTAGGTGTTTGGTATCTAAGGGCTTGATTTAAATTGATTAGCTCAATTCAAACCTGTTGTCCTGATAAAACTGTGTCTCGGCCCTTTGATATAGGTGTTTCAGTTTGGGCTCTCTGTGTACTAGCAAACTCAAGGGATTGCCAGACATTCCTTTCTAAACGTCTAAGCACAGAAAAACCCACCATCTTTTAAAGGGACCACACTTTCCACATTTTACACACGACAATTGTACAACATAATGGAATCAGAGCAGGCATTAATTAACCATTTTCTGGTTAACAGGATTTAAACAATTGCATGCCGCTAGAATCAGTTCTGGTGCCTCAACTTTATAAGATTTATAAATGATTACTTTGATTAATGATCAGAAGATAGGATGGGGGAGAGGGGGGGGAAGTAATGGCTCAGTGGAATCATTGCTGTTAATCCAGAGACCGAGATAATGATCTGGGGACCTGGATTCAAATCTCGCCATGGTAGAGACTGGAACTTGAATTCAATAAAAATCTGCAATTAAGAGTCTAGTGCTAACCAGAAATCTATTGTCGATTGTAGAAAAAATCCATCTGGTTCACTACTGTCCTTGAGGGAGAGAAACTTCTATCCTTATCTGGTCAAGTCTACATGTGACTCCAGACCCACAGCAATGTGATTGACTCTTAACTGCCCTCTGGGCAATAAATGCTGGTCCAGCAAGTGACACTCACATCGTGTAAATGAATGAAAAAAAAGTTTGCTAATTTTGATCATGACTCAAAGATAGTTAATAAGTTAAGTTTAGATTAGATTAGTTACAGTGTGGAAACAGGCCCTTCGGCCCAACAAGTCCACACCGACCCCCCGAAGCGCAACCCACCTAGACCCCATTCTCCTACATTTACCCCTTCACCTAACACTATGGGCAATTTAGTATGGCCAATTCACCTAACCTGCACATTTTTGGACTATGAAAGGAAACCGGTGCACCTGGAGGAAACCCACGCAGACACGCGGAGAATGTGCAAACTCCACACAGTCAGTCGCCTGAGGCAGGAATTGAACCCAGGTAATTGGCGCTGTGCTAACCACTGTGCCACTGTGCCACCCACAAGTTGTGAAGAGGATGTCAGCTGGCTCCAAAGAGATAAGGGACAATTATGTGAGCAACTTCCTAAAAATGGCATGTCATGTGCGAAAGTGGGAAATTGTCTACTTGAGAGGAAGGATTAAAAGGAAACATTTCATGTAAATGGTGAGGGATTGCAAGACTTGGAGATAGGGAGGGATGTGGGTGTTCTGGATGAATCATGAAAGATTTAGGAGTAAGTTACTGCAGATACTGGAATCTGTACAAAAACATCAACGCTGGAGATCACAGCAGGTCGGGTCAGGCAGCATCCATGGAGAGAGAGCAAGTCTAGATAACTCTTTGTCAGAGGTCAAAATAAAGTGTGGAGGAGCAGCATTTATGCTATAGTTCGGTGGGGTGGGGGGAGGTGGTAGTGTGCTGTAGGGTGCTGGTGGAGCAAAGATGTTAGTAGTTTATATTAAATGATCGGAATGTGTGAAGTTAACTTGATGTAAACTATGAACACCTTTGTTTCCACCCATGATGCACACCACCCCTCCCGCACCCCCCTCTGGGACTATAGCATAAACACCATCTCATCACACTTCACTTCGGACTATAGCATAAACACCATCTCATCACACTTCACTTCAGAAATGATGAAGAGTTATCTACACTCGACATATTAGCTCGCTCTCTATCCATGGACGTTGCCTGACCCACTGAGATCTTCAGCATCTGCTATTTTCAGAATCACTAAAGATTAGGGAGCAGGTACAGCAAGCAATGATGGAAGCTGATATATTATTATTATAAAACATTTTGTTGCAAGTTGCCAACTGCGCAAAGCCTTTTGGCAATAATATGTCAAAAGAACCAGATTTCTTGCCAGTCTGTATTGAACGGCGAAGATAGGGTGGGGTAACAGCATGTATCTGTCTCCAAAGCTGAGGAACTCCCAAGAGAGCCCAAAGGAAGGGAGGAATACAGAGATCAACACCTCTTTGTATCTCTCCACGACATGTTCATCAAAAATCTCTCTCTATTGAAACCATGGTGCACAGAAGCAATCATGAATGCAAACTGTTACCTTTTCACACATCCCTTTTCATAAAAAGGTGTAAGAGAATTACTTCTTCACCACTTTTAATCTTTTCAAGTATGAAAATGTACCGAAATCAAATGAAATACTGTGCTCGTTAGAATTAGTCCATAGCAATTGTGCAGAATATCTTTAATTTTAAGAAAAAAAAGAATGAACAGTGTTCCTTTTTGGATGTCTCAATTTAAAAAGGCTTAGTCTGAATATGCTGATTGACATTCACTGTAATGTCAGTGTGATCATTTTTTTTTTAATGAATGGATTCCCTCTGGTGTATAAACAATGTCAATTTAAAATATATTTCCTTCAGATGGTGCACTGAAATACATTCCTGGCCATCCTTGCTCTCTCAGACTAACCATTAGATTTTGTTGTGAGTCAGTTGAAGTATTTCAGAGAGTGCTCCATTGTCCTTCATGAGCAGTAAGCAAGTGATGAATCTTCAGTGGTACTGTTTTTAATCCTCAATGGCATTAAAAGTATAGCTGTTTACAGTGAAGTTCACAACGCATTTTGAAATTGTACAATCAAATCCCTGTGCCGATATCATCGTGCCTTCCCACAACACCATTAAACATGTTTTCTATCCCTGACCTTATCTACATCGTTCCCATTCAGGTTCACTGTGCTGTCTCTTTCCTGTTCCCTTTCCCTCTTTATGGCTTAGATAACACTCTCACTGCGAGCAATATACTTCTGTCACTTGTTACGATCTTGGCTGATGTTATGACTGAACAATTCAGCTCCCAGGTTGAAATCCGGTTTGATGGATCAGCTTTGCTTTGCTTTTAATGAGTTGGTGTCTCACTGAAACACAGGCAGACTTTGATTTTAATATGAAACAAAATTTCAAAGAAATGAAGACAAAATAGAATAAGCAAAACATTGATACGTAAAACAAATTTAAAGATTTTCAGAAACAGTGAAAGGACAATCAGAAACACTGCTTTACAGATCCCACAAATTCACTTTTACAGTAACTCACACCTCAGAAAGAATCCTCATCACATCTGGTAAAACGGCAGAGGGTAAGTATTCTGAGTTGGGGCTTATCCACTCTGTCTGTTTTTCTTTTTATCTCTCTCTTTTTTTCTTTCTCTCTTTTATTTTACTTTATTTACCTCTTGATGAACAGTTCAGTCATGGTGATTGCTTTGATGAGTAGGCCCAGCACCACGGACTGAAGTAGGCCCAGCAGCGTTGACTGGAGTGGGCCCTGCAGCATTGACTGGAGTGGGCCCTGCACCACGGACTGGAGTGGGCCCAGCACCACAGAGTGAAGTAGGTCCAGCAGCACATGCTGGAGTGGGCCCAGAAGCATGGGACTGGGGTGGGTCCAGCAGCACAGACTGGAGTGGGCCCAGCAGCACGAATTGGAGTGGGCCCAGAGCACAGACTGGAATAGGCCTAGCAGCACGGTCTGGAGTGGGTCCAGCAGTGTCGGCTGGAGTGGGCCCAGCAAAATGGACTTGAGTGGGCCCAGCAGCATGGACTGGAGTGGGCCCAGCAGCACAGACTGGAGTGGGTTCAGCAGCACAGACTGAAGTGGACCCAGCAGCATGGACTGGAGTGGGTTCAGCAGCACGGACTGGAGTGGACCCAGCAGCATGGACTGGAGTGGGTTCAGCAGCATGGACTGGAGTGGGCCCAGCATCATGGACTGGAGTGGGTTCAGCAGCATGGACTGGAGTGGGCCCAGCAGCACAGACTGGGGTGGGCCCAGCATCATGGACTGGAGTGGGTTCAGCAGCATGGACTGGAGTGGGTTCAGCAACATGGACTGGAGTGGGCCCAGCAGCATGGACTGGAGTGGGCCCAGCAGCACAGACTGGAGTGGGCCCAGCAACACGGACTGGAATGGGTCCAGCAACACAGACTGGAGTGGGCCCAGTAACACAGACTGGAGTGGGCCCAGCAGCACGGACTGGAATGGGTCCAGCAGCACAGACTGGAGTGGGCCCAGCAGCATGGGTTGGAAGCAATGGCTTAGAGGCAAGTTGGGGTTTGCAGCGGCCTCTGCCAACGAGGTGGTGCTTGTGCCAACTCATGGCTGCAGTGACTGAAATGAGTTTGGGTTTCCTATAGTGTCTGTGTCCAATAGAGATTCACGGAGACAGCGATTGGGGCAAGTTTGGGTACAGCAGGAGACCCTCTGGCATCAGCAGTGGCTACATTGTCAGGGTTGGGCCTGAAGTGGACTCTTGGTGGTGGCAGAGTCAAGTTTGTGCCTGTGTAGTACCTGGTGGTGTCAGTGGCATTTCTATTGGCGTGGTCTAGCGAGGACTCATAGCAGCAAGGGAGTCAGTGGAGGCAAGATGGCGCCCAAGAGTGGCAACGTACGCTCCAATGGTGGTGACACAGCAAAGGGATCTCATGCCTGGCCACCAGGCTGGTGGCCCATTGAGGAGCACTTAACTGAAAGGACTGTAAAGTTAGACAGTTTTTCTTGATTTCCTTATTTTTCTGCACAATTATTTGATGTTTTGGTTCATTCTTCCAAGTTCCAAGATGGTGCCGTAGAGTGGTGAGACTATACAGCACTTCTCATTGTAATTTGGAGCAAAATAAGTGTGACAGTAAATAAAATAAATAAATCAAATCAAATCTATAACCTCCACAGGGTTATTTTCACTGTGATTTCAACTCCCAGACTGGAGAACCAGATAACCTTTTCTTATAGCCTTGCCTGAGATAATTTATTTCAATGAATCTAAACTATCTACTCCCTTCTCAGAAGCAACAGCTCTATACATCCATCTTCAGCTAAAAACCCTCCAGAATTCTCTGAACTAAAACTAAAGTAGTCTATGTCTCTGTTTTTCCTACCAAAGTGCACAACCTCACACTTACCTACATTGTATTCCACGTGCCACTTCTTTGCCCATTCTCCCAGCCAGTTCAATACCTTCTGCAGCCTTCCCACCTCCTCAACACTACCAGTCTCTCCACCCATCTTTTATGTCATCTGCAAATTTAGCAACAATGCCCCCAATTCCTTTGTCCTTATTGTTCATATACAATGTGAATAGTTCTGGTCCCAGCACTGCCTCTTGCAGAAGTCCACTAGTTACTGGCTGCCATCTTGAAAAAGTCTGCCTTCTGCCAATCCTCTATCCATGCCAGTACCTTGCACCTTACATCATGGGCTCTTGTCCTATTTAGCAGCCTCCTGTGTGGTGTGTTGTCAAAGGCCTTCTGGAAATCCAAATAGATCACTTTAGTGGCTCTCGATTGTCTTACCTTGTTCATGACCTCCTCAAAGAATTCTAACAGATTTGTCAGGCAGGATCTCCTCTTGACGAAGCCATGCCCTATTTTACCATGCACCTCCAAGCACTCCCCAGTCTCGTTCCCTAATAACAGACTCTAAAATCCTTATGTCTTTGCAGTTAGCTTTTCTCAGTTCTAATACCATTCCGTCTGATTCCAGCTCCAGGGTGAATTCTGTCAAATCATGGCCACTGGTCCTTCGGGGTTCCTTCACCTTAAACTACCTGATCAAATCTGCCTCATCACACATCACAAAATCCAGAATTGCCTGTCCCCTAGTGGAGTCTACCACAAGCTGCTCCAAAAACAAATCTCATAGACATTCCGTAAATTCCTTTTCTTAAGATACACTACATACTTGGTTTTTCCAGTCCATCTGCATATTGAAGACCCCTGTGAGTATTGTAATAGTGCCTTTCTTACATGCCTTTTCTATCTCTTGATTTATTTTCTTCTCCACATCCTGACCACTGCTAGGACACCTGTGATAACACCCATCAGGGTCTTTATCGTTTTGTGATTCCTCAACTCGACCCACACAGATTCTACACCTTCTGACTCTAGATCACTTCTTGCTATTGATTTAATTTCATTTCTTATTAACAAAACAACCCTGCCCCCTATGCCTATCTGCCTGTCAAAGAGATATAGAGTCACATAGCACAGAAACAGATCCTTTAGTCCAACTCATTCACACTGACCTGACCTGGCTAAATTGTCCCATAATGAACAGGAATGTGCAGGCTAGGTGGATTAGCCATACAGAGGTTACAAAGACTAGATAAAGGGATGGATCTATGTGGGATATTCTTCGGAGGGTTGGTGTGGATTCGATGGGTCAAATGGCCTACTTCCAAACTGTAGGGAATTTATGGTGCCTCCTGTATTTATATCTGAATTATTTATATTAATGACCTAAAGCAGTGAACCCAGCACTGATCTTTAAGGTACACCACGGGGTCTCAGGCCTCCAGTCCAAAAAACAACGCCCTACCACCATCCTGTGTCTCCTACCTTCCAGCCAGTTTTGTATCCAATTGGCTAGCTCTTCCTTTTGACAGGACCCATATCCTTCCACACTTTGTTACCAGCTCTGATCCCCTTCCAGCTACATCTCTGTGATATCCACAACATTGTACCTGCCAATTTCAATTCCTTTGCCTTGTTTTGTACACTTGGGTGCATTTAACTACATCACCTTCAGTTCTCCATTGCCTGCTCCCCTTCTCATAGTTGTTCCTTTGCCTGCTGTCCCTGAAGTTAGATTCCTGACCCCTTCCATATTCTCTGTCCTATTACTTGTTCTGGAAACTTTAATAACCTTTGCTGCACCCTCCCCCACTTTAACTTTTTCTGTAATTCTCCATGCAACCCAGCCTCCCACTGTTTAGTTTAAGCCTCTACCCACAACCCCAGTAATGGACCACACACATATAGAGAGAAAACTGGGATTCAATGGAAAAACAGTGGGAAAGTGGGACCCAAAGGAATGAGTGATTGGTGTGAGGGAGTCAACTGAAGAAACTAGTGGCCTGGTAGAATCAAGAGAAGATTGATATCTGTGAACATCAATGGGAAATGAAACTAGGGTTTTCTTGGCATACAATGGGGTGAGAAATAGATCTGGATTTTTCTATATAGTCAGGGAGATTCATGCATTCAGGTAAAGAGAAAACCTGAAACCCATCAAGGGCCATTTGAACTCAGTGGTAAGAACAAACAAACTATATTTTGTCACAGTGCATTCTGCTTCCGACTGTATAGTTAATAGCTTTAAAATGTAAATGTGAGTGTGATAAAAGGTTGAAATGCTCTGTGAAACTGTTAAGTTATTGAACTCCTTTGTTGTTTTGATTTAGAGGTCGCAGTGTTGGACTGGGGTATACAAAGCTAAAAATCACACGACACCAGGTTATAATCCAACAGGTTTAATTGAAAGCTAGTGCTTCCAAATAAGCCTGTTGGACTATAACCTGGTGTTGTGTGATTTCCTTTGTTGTAACATCATGAAATAAAATTGCCTGCTGTGCCTATAATTTCAATAGCTGTTTGTTGACTTAAACCCTAGGGTTATTGTTACAATATTATTAACATTTGACTTTCTATAAACTATCATTTTCACAGATGAGGGGCTGTGAGCTCAATGTTTGATTGATGGCTTTAAGAGCTTAATAGCAACAGATTATGTACCTTTTATCTAGAGCTGTGCACACAGATGGTTGCTTTTATATGGGATTAAGTACTTGAAAGGATTTCAATGCATTGAATGGGCTTTCTATCCAAAGATTCTTTTAATATTGTCAAGTCTGTAATAGACATTCTGAACTGTATTTTCACAGCTTAGTAAATCATAAGGTTTTTGAGCTAGTTGAACTCTAGCTTATACCCATCACCCTGAAGTGAAGATCTGATCAACTGGGACTGCTTTGAAAACTTCTGAACTCTGTACGTCTGTGTTTAAAGAAAGAAATCTGAGCCATGAGTCTGGACATTAATTCAGATTTAATCAAAGTTCATGCTGAGACCATGGTTGGGATGGATGTTCAGCACTGCTCCTCATGGGGTCAGGAGGGTTTATACATGGGTCAATGTTGTGGGGTGACACTTTCACCATGTCTCCATTCCGTACTTGTCTGAACCTCTGCAATTTCGAGACACACTTGGGAATGGAAAGACGTGCCCTTAAGTAACTTAAAATGGTACTTCCACCAGGACATCCAACTATAAGGGAGCCAATCTGCAAAGAAAATGTGAATTCATTCATTGAGTAGTTCCCAAAATATTTGAACCGAGAAGGAAGTCTTCAATAATATTTGCCAAGAGGAAATTTTAAACGACCCTGCAAATTTAAGGAGAGGCAATGGCCTAAAGGTTGTATGGTTGACTGTCAATCTAGAGACTCAGGTAACATTCTGGGGACCCAGGTTTGAATCCCTCTGAGGTAGATAGACCTTGACAATTCCTCTTATCCATGCCCCTCATTATTTTATAAACCTCTATAAGGTACCTCTCAGCCTCCTACATTCCAGGGAAAAATGTCCTAGTCTCTCCTCGTAACTCAAACCCTCCAGTCTCAGTAATGTCAGTGTAAATCCTTTATGCACCCTTTCCAGTTTAAATAACATCCTTCACGTGGCAGAGTGACCTGAATCACACACAGTACTCCAAACGTGGCCTCACCAATGTCTTGTGCAGCTGTAGCATGACTTCCCAACTCCTGCACTCAGTGGTCTGACTGATGGAGGCAAGCTTGCCAAATGTCTTTCTCACCACCTTGTCTACCAGAATGTAAGTAACACTGCTGAGCCGGCCAATACCTGTATAGTAGTTAAGTGCCCTGCAAATCGTTAGTGCATCAGAAACACGGATGCTCAATGACATCTTCTTCTTCCAAGATTCTCTTTATTTGAATCTTCATTCTTCCTCCCTTGTGAACATAGCATATCTCAGTAATAAGCATATTGGAAAGACCCCACACAATCATTGCCATTGGCTTTTCATGCTGACTGGAAGGTAACACTTTCAATGATAATGTCAAACTTCTAAGTCGAAAAGTAAAATCGATTTCTAAATATGAAATGTGTGCCATTTAATTACCACAACATTAAAGTACATTCTAGTTTCAGTAGATGTTAAGAAAGATGGAAACGCAGACAAACATTAATCTGAGGACAAGGCTAAGTTCGCAAACAAAGGATAGTTAGTGAGTTTATTGATATGTTCAGTTATAAATGACACAGATTAAGCAAAACCTCCAGTAATAAGCAAATAGTGAAGTGAATCATCATGTTGGATGATGGAGATAAATTTAATTAAATTCTAATCTGCTGTGCAAGGCATGGGGAGAAGGGAGAATGATATCGCTGATGTTGTTAGAATCTGCGAAAGTGCTGATGGGCGAGGTTCCGGTTATTTATTATGGTGAACTAGATCATTTCTGATGACACTGCAGTTCGTGTAAAATGGTCAATGGAAATGCCTCTTGGGGATGAGTTCTCCATCTGGCATGATGGGGATAGCTCAGTTATTGAATCATAGATTCCCTACAGCAGGCCATTCAGCCCATCAAGTCCACATCAACCCTTTGAATAGCATCCCACCTAACCCCTCATCTTCCGTGGCTAGCCCACCCAGCCTGTGCATCCCTGGGCATGATGGTCAATTTAGGATGGCCAATCCACCTGACCTGCACAGGTTTGGATTGTGGGAGGAAGGCAGAGCACATGGGGAAAACTGACACAGACACAGGGAGAACATGCAACTCCATACAGACAGTCACCTGAGGCTGGAATCTAACCCAGGTCCCTGGTGCTGTGAGGCAGCAGTGCTAACCACTGAGCCACCGTGACACCCACTGTGATTTCTTCCCATCCATCTCTCCATAGCTTAGCTATTTATACTTCCTCTATGTTGATAATTTCAGAGATTGGAGTTGGGAATGTGAAATTATAATAACTCTCAATACCAGTAACAGACTTGCCATAATGTTTTACCTATCGCCCATCCCCACATGCCCCCTCCAAATACAACATATTTTGTTATAGCCGTCATCCAACATTTCACTACTCCTCCACCAGTATTGAGGGAATGAATGAAATAAATGGCTTCCCCAGTATAGACAGCTGTCTGCACATATCCCAATCTGTATCATATAGACACAGAGAAACAGTCACTTTCCATAAATACAGCCGCTTCCTTTTTAAACTTACTCTGAATCGAAAGTCAACATTTTACACAAAGAGTTAAATTGGTGATACTTATAAAATTCAGTTCCCTTGATATGACCATGGGTCTCAAAATGTTCCAAACTGCATTTTTTTAATGTCAGTAATCTCAAAATGCAAGTCCCATATAATTTTAAGAAGATGAACCTCTCATCTGTCTTGCCCTCACAGAATCTCACACCTTCTTTCTCATTATTGACCCTCACATTTTGATTTCTCACTCCTGGGACTAGGTTCTTGGTTGCCTGCGAAAGGATCTATTGGAGGAGGCAAGCACTGAAAATCACATTCCCAGATGTTGCCTCAATTCCAAGGTCAGGGCAAGGTGGAGCACTAAATTTTGTACACTGACATAAATCAAACACCCTACAGTATCCGCCACTAGAAGTTAACTACAAAGGAACACAACTATAAATCAACTTCAATTGTTTTATTATCTGGCATTGAGAAAAGAATGCATACTAATAACATTGGAAATGTGGGCGGAACACCAAAGAACTTTAACTCACTCACAAATGAAATTGCTGGCAAAGATTTTGAAAATATATACAGTTTGGTATACCTGACAGTATGGATGCAGGCTATTTGGCTTTATCAAGTCCACACTGATGCTCTGAAGAACATCCCACCCAGACCCACTATTTCCCTGCATTTCCCATGGCTAACCCATCTATCCTGCACATATGGGCAATTTAGCATGGCCAATCCACCTAACCTGCACATATGGGCAATTTAGCATGGCCAATCCACCTAACCTGCACATCTTTGGACTGTGGGAGGAAACTGGAGCATCCAAAGAGCAGACAGAGGGAAAGTGTGCAGACTCTACACAGACAATTTCAGATTAGATTAGATTCCCTGCAGTGTGGAAACAGACCCTTCGGCCCAACAAGTCCACACCAACCCTCTGAAGAGCAACCCACCCAGATCTATCCCCCTAGACCTAACACTATGGACAATTTAGCATGGGCAATTCACCTAACCTGCACATCTTTGGACTGTGAGAGGAAACCGGAGCCCCCGGAGGAAACCCACACAGACACGGGGAGAATGTGCAAAGTCCACAGATACAGTTGCCCGAGGTGGGAATTGAACCCTGGTCTCTGGCTCTGTGAGGCAGCAGTGCTAGCCACTGTGCCACCCAAGGCTGGAGCTGCCTCAGGCTGGAATTGAACCCAGTGTCTCGACGCTAACCACTGAGCTACCAGACCACCCTTAACATAGAAAAGATAGAAAATTAAGAAATTATTGGTACAAATTCTTTCATATTGTCAGTTGTTACTTTAGACGCTGGTATATAAGTCAACTTTGCTGTATTAAACAAAAATTGCTTAAAGGAAAATGGACATCAATTTACATGTTGAGTATAAAGTTGGCAGTCCTTGGATATGGATAGTTACCATTGTAAAATGTGATCAACAACTGAACAATCTCTGTAACATCTATAACACTTGCTTAATCCTTGTTATGATGTACAGTAATTAATGGTGCATTCTTGTAAAAAAAATTCAGACTGTTTATTTATGTAAGTATAGGATGTTACAGTTAAAAGGGTGGCAGAGGGTTTGCCGCTATATGGGTGTTAATTTAACTGTTTACATATGTATATATAAAAGTTGATGCGAGAAAAGTTGAGAGCTTATATACTGGCTTAATGTAGATGCCTTAATTTTTAATACCTTACTCCATTAACAATGATCATTTTTGGACCCAAAACAAACATCATTCCCTCAAAAATATTGTTCATGTATATTCAATCACCCTTAATTGCTTGCTGGGAAAAAAAAATTATCTAAAATACTCCAACTTTCTCACTATTATGTACAGTAAGTAAAATACATTCCGAGATAAAGCAATTTGCAAGTGGAGCTTTTAACATAATATTATGGCCCATATCCTGGCAACTATCATTTAACAACAAATACTTTAATTCTTACTTCCTTGAAATTCCATGTAGGCTTTAGTCCAGGTCTGAAATTTTTGTTTTTGACATATGGCTGGTGTTGTTAATGCTAATTGTAGGAAATGACAGGTGGACAGGAAAAGAAATTAGATCAGAATGTTCCCAAAAGTGGTATCAGAAATTAGAAATAGTGGAATATTTAAAGTTACAATGAAAAATATAAGAAATGGAAAAGAAGGAGGGAAATTCCTATTGCAGAGAAAATGGTGGATGAGCTGGTCTTAGAGGATTGGCACAGTGGCTCAGTGATTGGCACTGCAGCCTTACCCAGGTTCAGGTGACTTTCTGTGTGAAGTTTGCATGTTCTCCCTGTGTCTGCATGGGTTTCCTCCCACAGTCCAAAGATGTACAGGTTAGGTGGATTGGCCGTGCTAAATTGCCCATGATGTGCAGCTGTGTGGATTGATCATGGGAAATATAGGGTTAGGAGGGGGTCAGTCTGCATGGGATGCTATTTAGACAGTTGATGTGGACTTGTTGGGCTGAATGGCCTGTTTCCATACAGTAGGGATTCTATAATCTCAGCCTTTTGACTTCTGTTTTATTCATAGGGTTACAATGAAGAGTTTGAGCCAAAGAAAATCAATTCAAATTGATTCAGATCTCTGGTCTAACTGTATGTTTAGTTGGAGATAGGGTGGTATTTCCTTATCAAGAAGGTTATTCCAGTTAATTGGCTAATATCATAATAATCAGGAAGATAATTTGACAAGGGAAATTTTCATTTCATTTCGTACACGCAGTTAATTTAAGGGATATTACCAGTAGGAAGGTGGTTTTGCGTGGAAGCATTAGGAGAATTTTTATTTATTCAGTCATGGGAGATGGGCGTCACTGGCTAGATAGCATTTATTGCCTGTCCCTAGTAGCCCCTAAGAAGGTGGGGGTGAGTTGTCTTCTTAATGCACTGTAGCCCATTTGCTTTGGGTAGACTGTTAGAGAGGAAATTCAGGATTTTGACCCAGGACTGAAGGGAGTGAAAAAATGCACTTTAGGATAGGGATAAACTGAGGACGCTGAGGATACTGGCAATCCAGTAAACCGGTCACAGCCTTCAAGTGTCTGTTATAGACGCATGGCACCCAGAGAAACAAGAGATGAAATAACATTCTGAAAAGGTCTGAAAATAGGCAACATTTTGCTCGCAGTGCTGTCAATAAATCAAAGGAAAAAGATTTGTCTTCGTTGCTTTCTCATTAAAACAGCTGTTTTATTTTGGTTACATTAGTTGTTATGTTAGAAGGCTGCAGACCTTGGGCAGTTACAAAATGTCTGTGTAAGTGTTTAACAGTATGAAAACCAAAGATAGAGAATATGAATTTCTGCCATTGTATTTCACAATGGACAAATCAGCACTGGTATTGGCAGCACTACTGGATGAACCAGTGATATTTCTTTGCGTGGAGACAGTGAGGTCTGCAGATGCTGGAGATCAAAGTCGAGAGTGTGTTGCTGAAAAAGCACAGTAGGTCAGGCAGCATCCAAGGAGCAGGAGAGTCGGCATAAGAATGAGGCTTGTGGGCTGGGGTTGAGAGACAAATGGTACGGGGGTGCAGTGGGTAGCTGAGAAAGCGATAGGTGGATGAAGGTGAGGGAGAAGGTGATAGGTCAGAGGGAGCAGTGATGGGCAGGTTAGGAAGGACTGGGATTGTGTGGGAGGAGGGGAAATGAGGAAACTGTTGAAATCCACATTTATCCTGTGTGGTTGCAGAGTCCCAATATGAGGTGTTCTTCCTCCAAGCATCAGGTGGTAATGGTTTGGAAATGGAGGAGGCCCAGCACTTGCATGTCCATGACGGAATAGGAGGGGGAGTTGACGTGTTCGGCCACAGGGCGGTGGGGTTGGTGGGTGCGGGTTTTCAAGTGACGTTCACTGAAACGATCCCGCAAGAAGACTCCTGTCTCCCTGATGTAGCGGAGACCACACCGGGTGCAACGCATGCAATAGATGGCATTGGTATAGATGCAGATAAATTTCTGATGGATGTGGAAGGATCCTTTGGGGCCTTGGACAGACGTGAGGGGAGTGGTGTGGGTGCAGGTTTTGCACTTCCTGCGGTGACAGAGAAAGGTGCCAGGAGCGGGGTGTGGGTTGGTGGGGGGTGTGGACATGACGAGGGAGTTACGAAGGGAATGGTCTCTCCAGAACGCTGATAGGGGTAGGGAGGGAAATATATCTTTGGTAGTGGGGTCCATTTGGAGGTGGCAGAACTGGTGGAGGATGATGCGATATATGCAGAGGTTGGTGGTGTGGAAGTTGAGGACCGGTGAGGGGTGGGGGGGGGGGGGGGGGTTCTGTCCTTGTTGGGAGGGGTGGGTTTCAAGGGCAGTGGTGTGTGAAGTGGAGGAGATACGCAGGAGGGCACCATCAACCACGTGGGAAGGGAAATTGCGATCATGGAAGAAGGAGGCCATCTGGGACTTTCTGAGATGGAATTGGTCATCCTGGGAACAGATGTGGCAGAGGCAGAGGAATTGGGAATAAGGGATGGCATTTTTACAGGAGGCAGGATGGAAGGAGGTGTAGTCTAGGTAGCTGTGGGAGTCGGTGGGTTTGTAGTAGATGTCTGTGGTTAGTCGGACTCCGGAGACAGTGACGGAGAGGTCCAGAAAGGGGAGGGAGGTGTCCGAGATGGTCCAGGTGAATTTGAGGTCAGGGTGAAAGGTGTTGATAAATCTTTGGTAGCTAAGGTCTCTAGGTCATACAAGTGGTTCACATCGTTATGAGAATAATGGGTTTTATATGGCCGACAGAAGTGAGAATTATGGAGCTGGGCATCAATCTACTGGTGACAATCAGCCTAAACAAAATCCAACTAATGTTGCCTAATAATCAACTTGGAGTAGAGACTTATAAACATGATGATGAGTTTTCACATGGTTCAGACATTCAGCTGATTAAAAATGTTAGTTGATAACTGATGTAATCTTTAATCTTATTCATAAGTCACATTTAAGTCACATCCAACTTTGAAGCCTTGTTGATCATTAGTAAAAGCGGAAGATAACTTAAATTAATGTTTTTTACATCCTGGGAAAGCACACGTCTGAGCAGCTGTGGAATGAGTCAATGCAGACAGACAAAATAACAAACACAGACAGAACTTGCTGGAAAATCTCAACAGGCCGGGCAACATTTGTGGAGAGAAATCAGAGTTAACTTTTTGGGTTCATTGACCCTTCTTCAGAACTGATGGTAGCTAGGAAGAGGTTTTAATTTTATGCAGAAGATGGGATAGGGAGAGGATGTAAGGAATAAACAATTGGTGCAGATAGAGCCCAAAGAGAGAAAAACAGTTGAACAGACAAAGGAGTGGGTAACAATCAGACTACGAGGGTTAATGGGGACTGTTAGTGGCTAACAATGGATTGCGTATAATAGCAGACTATGTGATAACAAGGCCTGGGGAGTGTGGGTTGGGGTAAGCACCTTAAGTTCTTGAACTTGACAATGAGTCCAGAAGTTCCCAAGTGGAAAATGAGGTGTTGTTCTTCCAGCTTGCACTGAACTTCACTGGAGCACTGCAACAAGCCTGAGACAGAAATGTTGGTCAGGGAACAGGGTGGGGTGTTCAAGTGGCAGGCAGCAGGAAGCTGAGGGTCTTTCTTGCGGGCAGAATGCAGATGTTCTTTAAAGTGGTCACTCAGTCTGCACTTCATTTCTCCTCATGTAGAGGAGACCACATTGTGAACAATGAATTGTTACGACATGGGTAAACAGCCCTGCTTAATTTAAACCAGCAACACAGAAAAGATTTATCCCGGGCAGTAATCTGTGAAAATTTGAGAGGCCAAGAACTTTTTAAAGTAAAAATTACAACTTTATTTCTTAAGGTATAACAGAGAATAATTAACTAACAACTATTTACAACTCCTTTCTCTAACCTATCTTTTACCTTCCCCTTCTACAATATAGTCCGATAAAACCCCCAATTAAGATTTACCAAAAATTCAAATTTCAAAACCAGCCAGCTGTCAAATCTTCCCTTTGTATGTTCCTCTGTAGATTTTCTTCTTCTTTGGGATTTCTCTTCACATGTTACTGATCAATATAGGTACCTTTAAGAGGGCTATTTTTCGGCCAGTCTGTCTATGCTGATTGCTTGGCAATTCTCTCCCAACTGATCAATTTTTCCCTGGTTTTATATCCCAAAACATTGGATTATGTCATTGGCTTTTCATATTGTCAATATCCTAAATTCAACCTTGATTGGAGTTTGGTATTTTTTTGGGTATCATTTAAACTAATTAGCTTAATTCAAATTTGTTTTTGTCTCCAGGCAACCAGCTACACTAACTGTTGGACCAAAAGGTTACCATGTATCTTGTTCAGAACACTTGGTGTTGTCAGGTAGTTCCGCTAGCTTTTAACTTTCTTAAAGGTACAGTACAGCCACATCTTCATAACAGAATGCAGTAGACTGGATTGAGGGAAGATGGAATAAATGTTGGGGCAAGGTCACCCAGACTGTTGTGCAGCTATATTCACAGTATGCTAGTGCCTGGAGCGACAGGCAGAAGGAAATCACAGGTTCAAGTTCTGGTCTCTGCGGGGTCACCTGACCTTTGCAAAGGAATCACTTGATTGCCCGAGTGACCTTGTTGCTCCTCAGCCATTAGAGTCATGGAGTCAAACAGCACAGAAACAGACCCTTTGGTCCAATGTTTCCATGCAGACCAAACTGCCCAAACTAAGTTAATCCAATTTGCTTGAACCTAAAGGCAAAATTCAATCATGGTGCATAGATGTTGAACTTGGCTGTCATGCCCCAACCCAAGTCATTCCAATTCTCACATTTCAGAGGTCGGTTTGTCTCCCCTTTGACCTTAGACAGTGCTGTAAGCCTATGCCATATCTTCGAGGAGAAAGTGAGGACTGCAGATGCTGGAGATCAGAGCTGAAAATGTGTTGCTGGAAAAGCGCAGCAGGTCAGGCAGCATCAAAGGAACAGGAGAATCGACGTTTCGGGCATAAGCCTGAAGAAGGGCATATGCCCAAAACGTTGATTCTCCTGTTCCTTGGATACTGCCTGACCTGCTGCGCTTTTCCAGCAACACATTTTCAGCCTATGCCATATGGCTTATATAGGAAGGGTAGCATCTTAGATATAGGTTATTGTTACCAGCTGAATGCCAGGAGTCATTGTCTTCAGAGGAGATAGAAGATCAGTGATAATATTTCTATTTCTATCATACATTATGGAATGCAGAGCTTTTGTCGCATCCAAAATATCAAGATAATTATTGCACAAGTTACAAAAATGGCTTCCATTTGTTCCCTGAAATGGTTTGCACCTTTAATTTATAGTCAATTTTAAATTCCAACATGAAGATGGCAGAGCATTTTGACCAGGGCTTGTTACATTATTAAGACTTAGACATTATGAGAATAAGAAAAAAACGATTTCTGCCCATATGAATGCACCTAATGTTTTTTAGATTTCCGTTACTGGAGGACTTAATTTACTCAGGGCAAATAACGACTCATACAGCGAGGACACAAATCTTTTCAAAATATGAAGGTTATCATTGCAAACATTTCGTCCCCTGTCTAGGTGACATCCTCAGTGCTTGGGAACCTCCTGTGAAGCGCTTCTGTGGTGTTTCCTCCGGCATTTATAGTGGCCTGTCCCTGCCGCTTCCGGTTGTCAGTTTCAGCTGTCCGCTGTAGTGGCCGGTATGTTGGGTCCAGGTCGATGTGTTTGTTGATGGAGTTTGTGGATGAGTGCCATGCTTCTAGGAATTCCCTGGCTGTTCTTTGTTTGGCTTGCCCTATAATGGTAGTGTTGTCCCAGTCGAATTCATATTGCTTGTCGTCTGCATGTGTGGCTACTAGGGATAGCTGGTTATGTCGTTTCGTGGCTAGTTGATGTTCGTGGATGCGGATCGTTAGCTGTCTTCCTGTTTGTCCTATGTAGTGTTTTGTGCAGTCCTTGCATGGGATTTTGTACACTACATTAGTTTTGCTCATGCTGGGTATCGGGTCCTTCGTTCTGGTGAGTTGTTGTCTGAGTGTGGCTGTTGGTTTGTGTGCTGTTATAAGTCCTAGTGGTCGCAGTAGTCTGGCTGTCAGTTCAGAGATGTTCCTGATGTATGGTAGCGTGGCTAGTCCTTTGGGTTGCGGCATGTCCTCGTTTCATTGTCTTTCCCTTAGGCATCTGTTGATGAAATTGCGAGGATATCCGTTTTTGGCAAATACCTTGTATAGGTGTTCCTCTTCCTCTTTTTGCAGTTCTGGTGTGCTGCAGTGTGTTTGTGGCCCTTTTGAATAGTGTCTTGATGTAACTTCGGTTGTGTGTATTGGGGTGGTTGCTTTCATAGTTCAGGACTTGGTCTGTGTGTGTGGCTTTCCTGTGTACCTTTGTGGTGAATTCTCCGTTTGGTGTTCTCTGTACCAACACATCGACCTGGACCCAATATACCGGCCACTACAGCGGACAGCTGAAACTGACAACCGGAAGCGGCAGGGACAGGCCACTATAAATACCAGAGGAAACACCACAGAAGCGCTTCACAGGAGGCTCCCAAGCACTGAGGATGTCACCTAGACAGGGGACAAAACGTTTGCAACAAAAACTTCCAGCTCGGCGAACAGAACCACAGCAACGAGCACCCGAGCTACAAATCTTCTCACAAACTTTGAATGAAGGTTATCAGCTAACACAGCTCTGTCTATGAAGCTTAGCTTCCAATGCTATGTTCAAAGCATCTCACTTCACACACTGTGATTGGCAGGTACCTCAAAAAGACTGTGGTAGGGCAGCCAATATATTGAATGTGTTTAAGTTTGTGAACAATGTGGGTGGGCACAGAATATTTTATGCATTACAAGTGAAAAAATGATTTTGCTGAACCATTGCCAACACAACTTTGAGGTCAAAGCTTAACTCAATGAAACTATAAATTTGTACCAGATGTGGAAATCATTATTCCATTGACTACACAACCACAGAATGTAATGAGATATAACCGTCAAACTTTATCAAATATTCCATGTTCCCTGTTGTGTAGCAATCCCTGTGCTTGTAATGAGGATTTACATGGTCTCCCATTTTGGTTGAGTCCCTTTTAGTGACCAACAATGTCTTGGCTTTACCTCAAAGTCTCTGAGTACAAAGATGGCGATGTTGGCTCCTCATATTAAGGTCAGCGTGACTACAAATCGCCCTGACCCCCAGCCGAGACAACACCTAACAGGTTCCCCCCTTAAGATTTACAATTGCCCCTATCGCTGTGGGCATTCCCTCAGCCACCAAATACAGGCGCACAATCCTTTGTCCGAAATGCTCGGGATCAGCTGGTTTTCAGAATTCAGAATTTTTCGAATTTCAGAATAAGTGGCAGTTTGGTGGTGAAGTTTTTAAATATCTTTCTGAAGAATAGACTCACTGTGAGTAAAATGGGCCTTGAGAGAGAATTGAAGCCTACCAGTGCTGGGCCATGCTCCCACACGTTGCGTCTGAGTGACATACATTGAGTGGGTGTGGAGTTGGGTTAACTGTTTGCATGCCAAACAACCTTGTTAATGAGGAAAAAAAACTTCACAAAAAACCTTTGGACTTTGGAGCTTTTCGGATTTCAGGATGTTGGATAAGGGATTGTCTACCTGTATTACTGGACCAATCTTCCACTCACTGACTGACTGATCGGCAAGAGTCAGACCGATTTCTTTGACTGCCAGGACTGACCATTTCCCAGTCCTTGCAGTGAAATGGCATCCATCCCTCTACTTGCATTGGACAAGCCTCCTCACTGAGAGTGGAAAAAACTCTGGATCAAAACTGGATCAGCCCTTGGAGTGGAAGAAGAAGGGCAAGCGATGCAACAGAACAAGACCTTCACACCCTAACCGCATAAGTTGTATTTATGTAGCGTCTTTGCATAAAACTTCAACTGCTTCACGGGCTTATCCTCAAGTAATTTTTGACACTGAGTTATGATATATTGAAGTAGATGACCAATTGTTTGGTCAAAGAGGTAGATTTTAAGGAGTCCCTTGGGAGGACAGAGAAGCTGAGAGATGTAAAGATTTAGAGCGAATTCCAAATCTTAGCATCACAGCAGTCTAAACCTGCGACAGTCACCACTTGTTCTCCCAGAGAGAAATGAAACAGCAAAAACAAAAGAAAGCAAACAGTCATACTTGGAAATTCAAGTAGTGTTTCTTGATTTCGAAGTATATGAGATGAGTTGGACCAAAATGTTTTAATTGCTAGTTTTATCAGATTTCCTTCTCAATTAATATCTGGGATGGACAAGAGGCTAGAAACTAGAGGACCACAAATTATATTGGAGCTCTACAGAGATAAAGAATAGGTTGATAACAAGAATGAGAAATCAAGGTAAAAATAAAAGATATGTCTCTGTCAGGAGCCAATATAAGTCATTGCGTTTCTCCAAGTTCCCTTGAAAGTTACAATCCACCTTGACTTGGATGTCTATCTGTCACACTGTCATCTTCACTGCTGCTTCCAAAGCTTGGAACTCTGCCCAGATCTTACAGAATCTCCCATTCCGTTTCTGACATTAATCAAAAATTCTCCCATTACTATAAGAAAGGATTGTAGCGTGATCCAGGATAGTGCTCATTGGGAGCATATGTTGGAAAAGCATGGCTGATTCTGTCAGCTGATGCTGACAATTTGCAATTGACTTCTTGAATTTCAGCTCTGTAAAATCTAGAAAGGCTAGATTTGCCCCAGCCACTGCAGGTATGCTGTGATATTTTCTGAACAGACTACACTAGTAAGAGCACTGTTTGAAGTAACGAGAGCAATTCTTCCTTCAACTGCTTTATTTCTAACAATATAGCTTGGCGATATTACTCCTGCCTGGATTTATGCCTCTGATATTGTAATTATACTTCCTAATTGCAAGTCAACAAGCCAGCAAACACCTGACCCTTACCAAACTCTGTATTCTAATAAAAAGTATTCTTTAACTTAGAAACATTTCAAATTTATCTGACATCCCTTTCATGATAGAATGGGAAAAATGTCCAATCTTCCAGCTCCTTATATGGTTTGGGGTGAGTTCTGCATCCTTTTTTGAAACACTTAATCTTCAGTCTCAATGTTACCATTCTCAAATGATACAAAATACAGAATTAATTAAATGCCAAGCTTGTTGAAGGACAGTGTTCTCAATATTTACACTGATGGGTTAAGTTCTTTTCAAGGAGGTTATGTAACTAAATCTCAATGATATCTTCCCTGCAATTAAGTTCAGCCTTGCTACATCCCAAATTAGGGCTTGCTTTGTGTAATGGACCGGACTAGACCCCCTCAGTACAGTATATTTTAAGAAGCTAGCTCAGACCCTAACTTTTTCTCATTTTAAAGATAGTGTAGTGTCATGTTCCTGATGCAATACGACTGGTCAAACTACTCCACGTTAAGCAAAACACAATTTGTTTATAACACTCTCGTTAAAACGCAAACAAAGAAGAAGGAATTTAGAATAACGTAACTATTGGAAAACGTAACAGAATAATCGGACACAGTACCTATTACTAATTAACTGTTCCAATATAGTAATATCCCATAAACACAGCCCTTGGCAAAAAGGTAACTTCAGACACAGGTTCTCACATGCAGTTCTCCAATCCAGGAGAAAAAAACCTCAAGAGAGAATTCAGAGAGAATAGCAGCTGGGAGATATTCACTGAAGCTTCCAACTCTAGTGACCCCAATAGATTCTGTTTAAAACTAAACCTAAAAACTAAAAAAAAAGAAAGGTCTGTGAGACCTGGCCACACCCAGGCTGTTTCCACTGTTCCAACTTTGGGGAAAAAAAACTCAAAAATTATTTACTTTCTTAGAGATAGCTCAGCACCATTGCTTTATAATCTCTCTTCAAAACAAAAGGACAAACTAACATCTTAAAGTGACAGCATTGTCACACTTGACTGTTAACTTCTGTATAACTATGTTGTCTAAGAAAACACTTACAGCCATTAATGGTTAGGCAATGTCCATCACTCATGTTGGCCAATTTTCAATAATGGATAGAGAGCGGAGCTGGAAAAAGGACAGCAGGACAAGCAGCGTCAGAGGAGCAGGGGAGGCATCAGGACCTGATGAAAGATTCCAAAGCGAAAAATCAACTCCCCTTCTCCCCTGATACTGCCTGACCTGCAGTGCTTTTTCCAGCTCCACACTTTATCCACTCTGACTCTCGTGCATCTGCAGTTCTCAGTATCTCTTATAATCACTAATTACATGGTTGTGCTCTGAGATTATGATACACCTTTCAGGTTGGGCTGACTTTATGAAACAAAGTCAATTGTTTGTGTTTTAGGGTTATCTGAATTTATTTTCGAATATCATAGTGTGACAGATTGCAACAAAAAACACTTCTTTTATGGTGCTTTCCTACCAGGGTTATGCTTTTTTGAGGTGAACCCTTCACACCAAAGAGAATGCAGCAGGAGCTATAAACCTTTCTTAATTTAAGCTTCCATTCTTCAGAAAATAACCTTTTAACCTTATAATCGCTTGTTATGGCTAGATTCCTTCACATAATAAATTCAAAGGATTAGGCCTTCATTCATAAGTCAACTGCAGAGCTACAAGCTATTCATGTGGTTTTTTTAAAAGGAGCTTCTGCAATCCTTACAGATATGTTTTAGATTCAGATTTTTATTGTCACAGGTACCTAGGTACCAAGTAGTAAAGGAAACAAATGAAGTTAAGAAGTTGAGCATTACAGTTTAAGTAGAGAAGAAAAGAAATAAGGGTAACATTAAAGTTCTTCATAATATAAACTATATTTTTTGTTATAGAACACCTAGAGGGTGAAAACAGGCCATTCTGCCCAACAAGTCTACACTGACCATTTGAAGAGCATCCCACCCAGACACATTTGCCTACCCGTTTCCCTGTAACATTGCATTTCCCATGGCTAACACACTTAACCTACGCTTCCCTGAACACTATGGGCAATTTAGCATGGCAAATCGGATGGGATCTTGGGGGGTGGAATAGGATCGGGGTCTTGGTGCTGCGAGGCTGCAGTGCTAACCACTGAGCCAGGAGAAAGTGAGGACTGCGGATGCTGGAAACCAGAGTCGAGAATGTGGTGCTGGAAAAGCACAGCAGGTCAGGCAGCATCCGAGGAGCAGGGGAATCGATGTTCCGGGCATAAGCCCTCATTAAGAATGTGGTGGTGGGGGGGGAACAGGGTGGAGAGATAAAGTGGGGTGTTGGGGTGGGGCTGGGGCAAGGGAGATGGAAAGGTGATCGGTGGATGCAGGTGGGGGGTAATTGTGATAAGTTGGTGGGGAGGGTGGACTGGATAGGTGGGAAGGAAGATAGACAAGTAAGGACAGGTCAAGAAGGCGATGCCGAGTTTGGAGAGTTGGATCTGGGATGAGGTGGAGGGAGGGGAGATTTGGAAACTAGCTCATGCCTCATACTGATGTAATTTGCCCTCCCCCAACTTAGTACCTTCCCTGACTTATCCTTATCCATAGCTATCTTAAAATGAAGGAATTGTGATCACAGTTTCCAAACTGCTCTCCTCGTCAGTCACCTCGTCAAGCTCATTAGCCGGTACAAGGTCCAGTATGACCGCCCCTCTAGTTGGACTATCCACACACTTTCAAGAAACCCTCTTGGATGTACTTAATAAACTCTGCCCTTCCTGAACTTCTTGCTCTAAGGGAGCCCCAGTCAATGTTGAGGAAGTTAAAATCATCCACTATGACAAGTCTGCTGTTATTGCATCTTTCCATAGTCTGCCTGCATATCTGTTCCTCAATGTCTTGGTGGCTGTTGCTATGAGGTCCCGAACATATTCCAAAATAAAACAGTTAAGTCTAAAGTATAAAGCTCCTCTCAGTAATTGTGCCATGAAATTTCCATCAATTATTGTAAAAATCCAAAAAGTTGATTAATGTCCTTTATGGAAGTCAAACAACCATTCTGAACAGATCTGAGGAGTCAGTTCTCCAGATACCAACATTTCTCTGCTTATTAATTGAGAAATTAAAGAAATAGGACCATTGTGTGCGATATGATCTACTAAAAAGTCAGTAATTTAGGAAACAATGATTGGAAGATAGGAGGATATGATGTTAAAGATAAGAAATGTGCTGAAATGCACTTAAAGGAATGGCCTGACAATCTTAGTGGCCAAGAATATTTTTATGTTAAAGTGAATAAACGACATTACTCTTATTAAGAAATTATCAGGAGAATAATAAAGCATGCCTGTAGATCATTTACCATAATGTTGAAATTAATTTCTGAAATTAGACATCAGCGAGGAGTTCACATCAGAACATCCACAATAAATGAAAAACTGCATTTATTCCCTTTTGATCAAAATCCTCAAAGTGAAAGAAAGAATCAAACTTTTTTTTTAATTCTGGGGAGAGCTCTTTTGTTTTTACAGATCTAAAGGCACATGGATGTTCCATTTGTTTTTATTCCAGTCTTATTGAATCATGACCATGTAGCAGTGAAAATCGATTTTTAGCTTTCTTACATTTGTGACTGACATTCGACCAATATATTCTGAAAGCTTTCAACTTGTGACATTGCAGTATATCATGTTTCAGAAAGACAGAAAAAAGGTCTGAATTTTACCACAAAGTAGCTAAATTTCAGAAAGTTTCAGGTTTCTCGCCCTGTGCTCCAGTGAGTTTGAGGCAGTTCTGAGCAAACATTACTTGATTTGATTTATTATTGTCACATGTACCTAAGTACAATGAAGTTTTGTTTTTGAGTGCAGTATAGGGCATACAGATCATAGGTTGTTTAGACAGCACAAGGTGTACAAAGTTATGGCTGCACAGGAGGTATACAAAGCAAGATCAACCTTATCTGAAGTTAGAGAGGTTCATTCATCAATCTAATAACAACAGGGAAGAGGCAGTTCTTGAACCCTGTTGGTCCATGTGTTTAAGCTTCGTGTCTTCTGAAAGAGAGTATAACCGGACTGGGAGGGTTCATTGATGATGTTGGCTGCCTTTCTGCAGCAATGGAGCTGTGTAAATTGAGTCAATTGATGGAAGGTTGGCTTCCGTGATGGTCTGGGCTCTGCACACACTTTTTGTAGTTTCTTACGGTTAACTCTGATTTCTCTCCACATCTGCTGCCAGACCCGCTGAGTTTTTCCAGCAATTCCTGTTTTGGTTTTTCTCACACTGCTCTTTGCAGTTCGGACTGTAAGCGGTGCACCATGCCCCTGTCGTGCCTTGCTTTTTCTATCTTCAGCAGAACAACGGCAGAAGTATTCACCCCTGCTGACAACTCTAGGAGTTCCTGGTGCAGGCACCAATTTTTGAAGATGGGTACTAGGTTAGACACTGCCAGCTGGGGACTGCCTTTTATAGTGTGCACAGTGGACGGGGAACAAAACAAATAAGGGCACATAAGTGGCATGGGTGGCAGCTTGATGCAAATACTAGGACACATTCAGAAATGTGTCACTATTTTACATCATCAATGGCCTGATCAATTGCAGCTCACTGAAGAATGTAACTTCAGTATTAAGAATCAAGCAACATAGGCTAAGCATTCTTAGCACCATTGCATCTTCGAACTCTGTCTAAAGAAGTGCTATACTTTACCAACACCAAAGTGGGCAGCATGGTGGTTAGCACTGCTGCCTCACAGCACCAGAGACCTGGGTTCAATTCCCGCCTCAGGTGACTGACCGTGTGGAGTTTGCACATTCTCCCCGTGTCTGCGTGGGTTTCCTCCAGGTGCTCCGGTTTCCTCCCACAGACCAAAAATATGCAGGTTAGGTGAATTGGCCATGCTAAATTGCCCATAGTTTTAGGTGAAGGGATAAATGTAGGGGAATGGGTCTGGGTGGGTTGCGCTTCGACGGATCGGTGTGGACTTGTTGGGCTGAAGGGCCTGTTTCCACACTGTAAGTAATCTAATCTAAATATAATAGCATCTCTTTATCAATGGGGAAAATTCATGTACCAGAAAAACAGTGGGAAACATTTAACTTTATTCAGCAAAACAATAAAAAGCCCATGTCTGAGGAAGGCTCAACGTACTCGAAATGTTAGCTTTGATTTCTCTTCACAGATGCTGCAAGACCCAATGAACCTTTCCGACAACCTGTTTTTGTTAATAAAAAGCTAGGGTTTTGGGTACAGAGGTCACACGTATCCCAGGCCCTGTAAAACTTAGGCTGCGATGAGAAACATGGGAAAAATTGGTGAAATGTCAAGTGAGGACCCTCAACATTGAGATCAGCAAGTCCCATTTCCAACCAAGTGCCAGATATTAAAATGAGCTGCTCACTGGTCAGTGGCAAGAGGCCCATTAACACAGATTATTACCCATTATCATCCTCATTACTGCACTCTGTAGTTATTACCTACTAATGAGTGACCATACCCCTGATTGATCTCTGAGCAGCTTCTTCAATGACTGAATGCAAATTTCCAAACTGGCTGTGCAGGACCTGCAGGAGTGACTGTGGCCCATTGGACTGTAATGTTGACTGAGCATCTCCAAGCCCCTGGACTGGTATTAAATGCTACCCATAACTAACTGCGTTGATGTTCCCTGACTGAAGACTGCACCCTTTTGATATTGAGGCATGGCTACTTGGTTGAACCACATGCAATGTGCTTCTTCACGTATATGGGACAGTTTATCATTGACTCAATCTTGACTGATCACCATGACAAACAAGAGAAGCTGTCTGCTTTTGTCTCCGCACTAAAAGGCAAGGCAGAAGTACAGAAAGACTTAAAGTTCGGAATGAGGTGAAAAACTGCAAGAAAACGAGGCAAGGCAAGGAAGAGATGTTATGACCATCCGAGTGGGCAGTTGAATGAGTGCAAAGGGAGCAGGGTCAGAACCCAGAGATACTGCCTGGTTGAATCCATGAGATGGGTGCCTGTTCATGTGTGCAAAGTGTTGTGGCTACAGCATTGCAATGAAAGGCAATGGAGGGCAGCATCGTGGCTCAGTGGTTAGCACTGCTGCCTCACAGTGCTAGGGATCCGGGTTCAATTCCCGCCTTGGACAACTGTCTGTGTGGAGTTTGCACATTCTCCCCGTGTCTGCGTGGGTTTCCTCCAGGTGCTCCGGTTTCCTCCCACAGTCTAAAGATGTGCAGGTCAGGTGAATTGGCCATGCTAAATTGCCTGAAGTGTTAGGTGCAAGGGTAAATGTAGGGGAATGGGTCTGGATGGGCTGCTCTTTGGAGGATCAGTGGGGACTTGTTGGGCCGAAGGGCCTGTTTCAATACTGTAGAGAATCTAACCTAATCTAGGTTGGGGCAGCAGGTTGGTTCAGTGGTTAGCATTGCTGCCTCACAGGGACCCAGGTTCGATTCTTTCGGGTGCTCCGGTTAACTCCCACAATCCAAAGATGTGCAAGTTAGGTGGATTGGCCATGCTAAATTGCCCCATAGTGCAGAGATGTGTGGGTTTAGTGCATTAGCCTTGGGATATGCAGGGTGATAGGATATGGGTCTGGTTGGGATATTCTTTGGAGGCTTGGTGTGGACTTGTTGGACCGTATGGCTTGTTTCCACACTGTAGGGATTCTGTGGTATGTTCCAAAGTGCAGAAGCGAATTGGAGAATTGTGTGGATCAGATGGACCACCATGATAGACAGGTTATCACATGTTTGATGCTGATCTCCATGGATGAATCTACAGGGGTGGGGGAGGTCACGATCCGTGCAGCATGTCCTGTGATATTGGAGATTATTGTGCCAGATTGTGGCCGACAGAGCTGGAGTCACTCTGGACTTCTGTGTCAGGAATTGCCGCGACTCAGTTTCAATTTGATTTGATTTATTATTGTCGCATATAATTAGGTACAGTGAAAAGTTCATTTTTGAGTGCAGTCCAGGCAGATTATGTGTTACAAAGTGCATAAGGGTAATAGAACCCAGTGAGGAATACAATGTTATGACTGTGGAGAAAGTGCACTAAGAGCAAGATCATTAAATTTAAAATTTGCAAGGTCCATTCTGAAGTCTAAAAACAGCAGGGAGGAAGCTGTTCTTGAATCTGTTGGTACATGTGTTGAAGCTTTTGTATCTTCTGCCTGACGGAAGAGATTGGAAAGATTATAACCGAGTGGGAGAGGTCTTTGATGATGTTAGCTGCCTTCCCGAGGCAGTGAGAAGTGTAGGTGGAGTCAACGGATGGAAAGTTGGCTTGCGTGATAGACTGGGCTGCGTTCACAACTCTTTGTAGTTTCGTACGGTCCTGGGAAGAGCAGGTGCTGAACCAAGCCGTGATGCACCCGGATAGAATGCTTTCTGTGGTGCATCTGTAAAAGGTAGTGAGCAGGAGAATAGGGAACTGTAGATAAATGAGGTAACAATAAGTACTAATGGCCTCGCAAATAGTCCTGGCCGCTCACTAGCGAGATTCCAATAGTCAGATTCTGCGTGCTTGCATAATCTGACTATTTTTACCATAATAGTGAAAATTAGATTACATTACAGTGTGGAAACAGGCCCTTCGGCCCAACAAGTCCACACCGACCTGCCGAAGCGCAACCCACCCATACCCCTACATTTACCCCTTACCTAACATTACGGACAATTTAGCATGGCCAATTCACCTGATCCTGCACATCTTTGGACTGTGGGAGGAAACCGGAGCACCCGGAGGAAACCCACGCAGACACGGGGAGAACGTGCAAACTCCACACAGTCAGTCGCCTGAGGCGGGAATTGAACCCTGGTCTCAGGCACTGTGAGGCAGCAGTGCTAACCACTGTGCCACTGTGCCGCCCACGGTGAAAATCTAACATTTCTTCCAATCTAGCCACATTTTCCCATTGACTGTCGACATTCAGGGGCTGGGAAGATTGGATCCAATGTCAATGAGTTCTCTTTGTGGAAGCAAAGCTGGAATCAGAAGACAATTGCAAAACAGTTTAGGAGTAAAAATAGGTCATTCAGCCTATTGAAAGGCATGTTGCTGCATTATGTACATATTCTCATCAAGACATCTAATGAATCTTTCAACACAACTTTTTGAATGCCCAGCATATTTTTACCCCCCACCAACTCCTCTGATCTAAATATTGGACACTCATTCCTTGGGTCACTCAGAAATGTGCAGTAAGACCCGAGAGCTAAATTCAGCTGCTGTGCAGCATGATTGTGTAGCCTTTACTCATCAAATCTTGCAGATTTCCAAGAACATCTGGTTCACTCAAGGTCACAACTGACAGGAAGAGATCCATTTATTAGACAGATGAATTACGTGCATGAGTAACTTGAAATGATTCCATTATTGCTCAGGGTTCATGGGAGAATCCTACAGTGGGAAGATGAAATGAACGCAGTGCAGTCTTATTTCTGAGTAGGATATCGGCGTTTCAAGCTTTATGTAACGTTGATTCCCATACTGGGTGGAATTGTCCGCTCCCACCTGCTGTGAGTTTGGAGATGAGATCATCGTGCAATTAGACCGGCTGGTAATATCACTGAAACCCACCTCTGTTACTATGTTCCGTAGGACCTTTCTATTCCGATACGTTGATTTTCCTGCTCCTCAGATGCTGCCTGACCTGCTGTGCTTTTCCAGCACCACTCTGATCTAATCTCTGGTTTCCAGCATCTGCAGTCCTCACTTTTGCCTTTCTATTTTTCTGCCAACTGAGGATCTGAAGTAGCTAACCTTAGGATCTCACCGTGCCACCACTCAAATTAACACACTTGTGGGCCAGTCAATAGACAATAGACAATAGGTGCAGGAGTAGGCCATTCAGCCCTTCAAGCCAGCACCACCATTCATTATGATCATGGCTGATCATCCTCAATCAGTATCCTATTCCTGCCTTATCCCCATAACCTTTGATTTCACTATCCTTAAGAGCTCTATCCAACTCTTTCTTGAAAGTATCCAGAGACTTGGCCCCCACAGCCTTCTGGGGCAGAGCATTCCACTCACCCACCACTCTCTGGGTGAAGTGGTTTCTCCTCAACTCTGTTCTAAGTGGCCTACCCCTTATTTTTAAATTGTGTCCTCTGGTTCGGGACCCACCCATCATAGGAAACATGCTTCCTGCCTCCAGATTGTCACCATGAGGCCGGTCAAAATGTGTGGTCACATCGACACCTTGTTAGGGAGGACAGTCTGGCATCCCTTGATCAAAGGCAGTCAGTGCCTGATCGAGGGTTTGGAGATTAAGAGGGGAGATATTCTGTTGAGAACCCATCCATGTCCTCTCTTCTGACAGCTACCCCATGAGAAGCCCCTTCTCCCACCACGTCCCCACACCCTGACAATATTACCTGCAGCCTTTGCCCTCCACAAATTAAATCTCTCGGTGGGGACAGGAGAGTGGGTTTTCTCGGACAGCAGCCATGGTCACCTCAAAGGTCTTGCTGAGTGCAAGAGCTGCCAACATGTGATTGATCAGCCGCTCTCACAAGTCTGGACTTGCCCGTATGTAGAGGCTTGGATTCCAAGGAAAAGTGATCAGTGGCTTGGCTTGTGTCTTGCTTGATGAGAAGGGGTAGCGCTCAAAACACAAGAGGGATGCAGAAGAATCCACCACCTATGCCCCCCACCCAACCAAATTTCCAGGAAACACCTTTCATGGGGACTATCAATCAGATGAATATTGCAAATAGTTTCGAACAAAGTGATGAGTGAGACCTCTTATGGAGTACTGTGTGCAATTCTGGTCTCCCTGTTATAGGAATGATATTATTGAGATGGAGAGGGTTCAGAAGAGATTTACCAGGATGTTGCTGGGACTGGAGGGTTTGAGTTTTAAAAACAATACACTGGATAGGCTGGGACTTTTCTTGTTGCAGCATAAGGAGCTGTGAAGTGACGTCATAGAGGACTATAAAATCATGAGGCGCATAGATAAGGTGAATGACAGGTGTCTTTTCCCTATGATAAGAGAGTTCAAAACTAGCTGGCATATCTTTAAGGTGAGAGGAGAAAGATTTAAAAAGGACATGAGGGGCAACATTTTTACACAGGGAGTGGTTTGTGTGTGGAATGAACTTCCAGAGGAAGTGGTGGATGTAAGTACAGTTACAACGTTTAAAAGGGATTTAGATAAATACATGAATAGGAAAGATTTGGAGGGATATGGGCCAGGAGCAGGCAGGTGGAACTAGTTTAGTTTGGGATTATGTTCAGCATGGATTTGTTGGACTGAAAGATCTGTTTCCAAACTGAATGACTCTATGACACTGCTCCATTGACCCTTAAAACTGAAAGAACTGCGGAGGCTGTAAATCAGAAACAGGAATTGCTGGAAGCAGCTCAGCAGATCTGGCAGTATTTGTGGAGAGAAATCAGAGTCAATGTTTTGGGTCAAGTGGACTCGAACCATAGACTCTGATTTCTCTCCACCAATGTTGCCAGACCCGCTGAGCTGCTTCCAGCAATTTCTGCTTTGGTTCCTTCAGTCTTTGGCTGGTCTTTTCCTGTGCTTGAGACAACATGAGACAGACCAGCCAGTGATTGAAGGGGTAAGGTTGCATGAAATGAGTCAAGAGGAAACTTGGGCAGAAACAGGAGTTGAGGTTGGCCAACAGGCGAGACATCAGGGCCAATCAGCTATCACCTTAGTGAAGGTGACTATAAAAAGAAAACTGCAGATGCTGGAATCCGAGGCAATCAAGCAGGAGGCTGGAGGAACCCAGCAAGCCAGGCAGCATTAGGAGGTGGAGAAGTCGACATTTTGGGTGTAACCCTCTTCAGGATTGGGTGGGTGTGTGTGGGGGGAGGGGGAGCTGCAGATAAAGGGGGTGAGGGAGGTCAGAGTGGTGAATTGGGGTGCTCCCATTGGGGAGACCAACTGTAAACTAAGGGAATGTTTCACCGAGCATTGCAGCCGGGCCCACAGGGGCCAATCTGACCTCCCAATCACCACCCATTTTAATTCCCCCTCCCACTCCTTTTCCGATATGACCATCCTCGGCCTCCCCTATTGCCAGAGTGAATCAGATTGCCACCTTCTGCCTGGGCAGCCTACAGCCTGGACAACTCCACATTGAGTTCTCCGATTTCAAATAACCTCCCTCCCCATCACCCGACTCCTTTCCCAGTCCCTCCCCCTCCCTTCCATTCCCCTGATTGACCTTTTTTCCAGCTACCACCAGATTCAGTCCTGCAGAGACCGACACACTGAACACATGGCAAGTATCTCTGCTTAGTTATCATTCCCAGTGGATCCCTCACCAAATAAGAAAATGTCTCAGCATCCCATCCAGCTTTATCCTTTATGAGGTAAAGGAACGAGAGGCGGAGAAAACTTTGAGCAAGAGCCTGCTTGCTTGCTTTCTGTAACTGAACCTAGAACATAGCATTAGAGCTGGCAGCATCTGTGAAGAGAAACGTTTTGGGTCGACTGAGCCTCAGAACCCACAGATGCTACCATACCAGCAGAGTCTCTCCAACAATTTCTGTTTTTGTTTCTGATTTACAGCAGCCGCAGTTCTTTTGGCTTTTAACATATCATTAGGACTTGACAGAAATGTGGATGTAACAGCCCACAAGCTGCATCTTCTAACAGCCACACTGTAGGTATTTAGAACAATGAAAGGATCTTACACACATTACTGAAGCTAAGCTCCCAGCATCATAAGCCTTCACAAGCCATCAGCATTGAATAGTTCTTTGCGGAGATTAAACAAATGACTTATTTGTCTGACAGATGTTGTGCTTTGAAAAATATTTGCATGCTTCAGCAAAGCACTCAGATTTTATTGGCCAACCAGTCACCCAGCTTTTCTGCTCCTTCCCTCTTTGTCAGCTGGAACTCAGTCAGTCACATTTGCTTGTAAAGTCAGGCTCATTTGGGAATTAAAACACAACAGCGAATGCTGGAGATTGGAAACAAAACAGAAATTTCTGCAGAGACTCTGCTGATATGGTAGCATCTGTGAGAAGAAAGGACAGGAGTGGGAATTTGTGCTTGGAGTCCGAGGAGATAGGAGAGGTGCTAAATGAATATTTTTCATTAGTATTTACACTGGAAAGAGACAATGTTGTTGAGGAGAACACTGAGGTACAGGCTATTAGATGAGATGGGACTGAGGTTCGTAAGGAGGAGGTGTTAGCAATTCTGGAAAGTGTGAAAATAGATAAGTCCCCTGGGCCGGATGTGATTTATCCTCAGATTCTCTGGGAAGCCAGGAAGGAGATTGCAGAACATTTGGCTTTGATCTTTATGTCGTCATTGTCGACAGAAATTGTGCCAGAAGACTGGAAGATAGCAAATGTTGTCCCCTTGTTCAAGAAGGGGAGTAGAGACAACTTTGGTAATTATAGAGCAGTGAGCCTTACTTCAGTTGTGGGTAAAGTGCTGGAAAGAATTATAAGATATAGGATTTATTATTAACTAGAAAGGAACAATTTGATTAGGGATAGTCAACACAGTTTTGTGAAGGGCAGGTCGTGCCTCGCAAAGCTTATTGAGATGGTTGAGAAGATGAATGAGGGTATAGTGGTTGATGTGGTGTACATGGATTTCAGTAAAGCGTTTGATAAGGTTCCCCATGGTAAGCTGTTGCAGTAAATATGGAGGTATGGGATTGAGGGTGATTTAGTGGTATGAATCAGAAATTGGTTAGCTGAAAGAAGACAGAGAGTGGTGGTGGCAAATGTTCATCCTGGTGTTCAGTTATTAGTGGTATACCATAAGGATCTGTTTAGGGGCCACTGCTGTTTGTCATTTTTATACATGACCTGGATGATGGCGTAGAAGGATGGGTTAGTAAATTTACAAATGACTCTAAGGTCGGTCGAGCTGTGGACAGTGCTGAAGGATATTGCTGCTTACAGAGGGACATAGATAAGCTGCAGAGTTGGGCTGAAAGGTGGCAAATGGAGTTTAATGCAGAAAAGTGTGAGGTGATTCATTTTGGAAGAAGTAACAGTAATACAGAGTACTGGGGTAATGGTAAGGTTCTTGCAGTGTGGATGAGCAGAAAGATCTCCGTGTCCATGTACATAGATCCCTGAAAGTTGCCACCCAGGTTAATAGGATTGTTAAGAAGGCATATGAACCATGGGGTTATGTTGCAGCTGTAGGAAACTATGGTGTGGCCGCACTTGGAGTATTGCGTACAGTTCTGGTTACCACATTATAGGAAGGATGTGTAAGTTTTGGAAAAGATGCAGAGGAGATTTATGAGGATATTGTCTGGTATGGAAGGAAGGTCTTCTGAGGAAAGACTGAGTGACCTGAGGCTGTTTTCGTTAGAAGGAAGAGGTTGAGAGGTGACTTAATAGAGATGTGAAAGATGATCAGAGGATTAGATAGTGTTAGCAGAGAGAGACGTTTTCCTCGGATAGTGATGGCTAGCATGAGAGGACATAGCTTTAAATTGAGCGGTGATAGATATAGGACAGATGTCAGAGGGGTAGTTTCTTTACTCAGAGAGTAGTAATGGCGTGAAACTCCCTGCCTGCAACTGTAGTAGACTCACCGACTTTAATGTCTTTTTAAATGGCCATTGGATAAACATATGGATGATAATGCAACAATGCAGGTTAGTTCAGCTTCAGGCTGGTTTCACAGGTCAGCACAACATTGAGGGTCAGAGAGCCTGGACTGTGCTGTAATGTTCTGTGTTCTTTGAAAGCAAGATAATATTTCGAGTCTGGCGATTCTTCATCAGAACTGTTAACAGCTCAGGAAAGGTGGTAATATATTGAAGTGACGTTTGTGGGAAGGGGTTGGTCTTGCACAAGGTGACTTACTTGCCGATTTACTTCCTCCAACCTCAGTATCCAAGGCCTCAGGCACACCTTCCAGGTGAAGCAGCAGCTTACCTGCACTTCTCTCAACTCATTTATTTCATTCACTGCTCAGAATGTGGTCTCCTGTATATCGGGGGAGATGAAACACAGATTTGATGACCGCTTTGCTGAACACCTACACTCTGTCTGTAAAACATGACCCAGAGTTTCCCACTGCCTCCACTTCAACACACCACTGTGTTCCTACACCAACATTTCTGTCCCAGATCTGTTGCAGTGTTCCTTAACGCAAGTTCAAAGAACAACACTTCATTTTCCACTTGGGGCTGCTGAACACTCTCTGCTCATTCCTGAAGAAGGGCCTGTGCCCGAAACGTCGAATCTCCTGTTCCCTGGATGCTGCCTGACCTGCTGTGCTGTTCCAGCAATAAAGTTTCAACTTTGATCTCCAGCGTCTGCAGACCTCACTTTCTCCTCGAAAAGTCCGTGGCGCAACATTGTAGGCTGAAGGACCTGTTCTGTGCTGTACTTTGTTATGTTCTACGTTCATGCCTTCAATACGATTGTTCACATGGTAGGAATATCCCCTAAAAAAAAAACAAATTGGACAGGAGGCCATCATGAATGCTATTTTTATCAGCTTGGGTGACAAATTAAAACTCTACCATTATATAACCTGATTCAATATGTGTACCACAGGGAAGTCTGCTCGTGTAAATTAACAGTCGGGATAAATTACACAGGCATAGTCAAACATTCCTGAGCGAAATCCTTTCACACACTTATAAGACAGTTCTGTTGTACACTCTGTTTGTCACTGAGAAGAAAACAGCAATTAAAATGTAAAGTGTAGAGTGATTCACATCAAGAAAAAGGCACATTATGCACATGCTGTGAAATACAAATTATGCCTATTTGTATTTCAGTTATCTCAAGTTAACCAGCTGGCTTCATAGCACAAAATGGAGCTAAAGTTTCATTAAAAATATTTAAACTGGTAAAAACATATGCAAAGTTGTGCTTTATTTCTGTTACTAAGTGAGATTGGCATAGTCTTGCAGACCTCCATAATCACGGTGGTGTCAAGGTTGTGTGCACCGAAGCAGACAGCTGCTGGATAATAACCTTTCACAAGCTAAATTACAGCCTGCAGTAGATAACACCACATGATATTTCCATCTTCACTTTCTGAAGTAATTTGTGTTCCTTTGGAGTCCTCTAATTTGTCTCAGAAATGTTTGCGCACCATTTTTGAATATTTCTGCCAATCACTGAGCAAATGAGTCTTTCATGCCTGAAATTACATGATAAAAGTCATGGCTAAAGTTGAGAAATGTTCGAGATAAAACACGAAGAGTTTTGCAGCCCAACTATGGGTTTCAGGTGCCCGAAATAGCAAAATCTGAGCACATCAGTTGAAACTCTAGATAAGTTAGTTATCTGATTGGCTTGAAAATACATTTACCGAAGGCTAATTTTGCTTGCTTTATTTAAGGATTTATCTAATAATGGCCACTTCCATTTTCTTCAATTTTATTGAATTTAGTGCCTTGATAAGTTTTCTTGGTGTAGATACCTTTACCAACGTTAACACTCATTTGCAAAGATGATATCGATGTCAACAAGAGGAAGAAGCTCAGGCATTTCCTAGTCACCAAGATCGCGTCCCTTTTTTTCATGTACTCTTTAAGCTTAGTTGTCTCCATTCCTCCTCCCTCCATTGATATACCACACCTAACTCTACGTCTTATTCTTCCCTTAGTAATGTTGAGTCTACAAACCAATCCTATCTTTGAGCTCTAACTTCTTCTTCCATTTGAAGTTTGCATCACAGGTAGACAGTGTAGTTAAGGCATCTAGCATGCTTGCCTTCATTGCTTAGACCATTGAGTCTAGGAGTTGGGAAGTCATGTTAAGGTTGTACAGGACGTCGGTAGGCCTCTTCTGGAGTACTGTGTGCAGTGCCCTGTGATAGGAAGGATATTATTAAACTGCAGAGGGTTCAGAAAAGATTTATCAGGATGTTGCAAGAATGGAGGGTTTGAGATTGAAAAATAGACCAGAAAGATTGGGACATTTTTCAATGGAATGTAGGAGGTTGAGGAGTGACCTTATTGAGGTTTCTAAAATCTTGAGGGGAATAGATAAAATAAATGACAGAGGTCTTTTCCGTAGAGTGGGAGTTTTCAAAAAGCAGGGGCAATTTCTTTCGGTGAGCGCAGGAAAATTTAAAAAGGACATGGGGGTAACATTTTTACACAGAAGGTGGTTCATGTGTGGAATTAACATCCAGAAGACGTGGTTGATGCAAATACAGTTATATTGAAAAGACATTTGGATAAGAACATGAATAGGAAAGATTTGGAAGGATACGGGCCAAGCACAGGCAGGTGGGAATAGATTAGCTTGGGACAGTCAGGATGAACTTGTTGGACCGAAGGGTCTATTTACATATTTTATGACTCTATAACTATGACTCTATGAGTCTACTTCTTATGAAACAGCCAGTTAATTCTCCTCATGGTAACTGACATTGCATATGGTCCTGTCTCCTTAGGTATCTATTTTACCTTGAAAGTCCACTTTCAACACCTTGCCTTATTAAAGGTTAATCTGACGCTACCTGCAATTTTCCTGACAAGTTATGTTCACTGAGATCCCTTTCTTCTGCAATAACCCTTTGAAAAATTATGCTTGGTATTTTTGATGACTGTGACCAACATGCATTATATCACCCCCTTGTCTCTATGATCTTTGACAAAGCTGGCCCACATGCAACATCTCTTTTATTGTCCAGCTGCATCAAATAACTCTTGTTTCATTCCGTTCCTTCCAAATTAGAGCATTTCTGGCAATGACCTCTCCTTGTAGCTTTAGACCATCACCTTCAGCACTTCCTAACAACAAATCCATGAACCCTTCAACACCTCCTCAACTACTGCCCCCCTGGTGACATCCTCTATGAACACATAGTTAGCTTCCAGGTAAATATTAACAATTGAATTTGTCCAAGGTAATTTGGAGTTGAAACTTATCAAGCAAAACTGCAATGGAACAAAGAGTTCCAAAAAGGAAAATGGTACCAGATACCGATTATATTACAGAGTTTGGGTTTGATGCAGGAAAATGGCATTGAGATTGATAAACAGCTATGATCTAGGATTGCAGAGCAGACTGGAGGGGCTGAATTGCCTACTCCTGCTCCTATATTCCTAAGAAATACTTCATATAAATTTAATATGCATTCTCATGAAGAATAAAGTAGAGAAACTTGCTGCTAAGTGAAATGAGAGTAAGTAGAAAAGCAAGAGCGATGACCAGTGTGCAATGGGAACTCCAGCCTCAGGTGGCGATGGTGAGGGAGGGTGCTATGCAAGGCAGCTCAACCAATCGTTCTTTAAGTTGTACCAGAAATTACTGATGTTGAGGGAAAACAACTGGAGCAGTTAAAACGACCTACCCTGGAAATAAAAAGGAGGATCTCTGGTCGAAAGAAGGTTGATAGGTAGCGGGAGCAAACAGACAAAGGATTCCTCAGCCCAATGTAACCTCCATTCCCATGCGCAAACTGTAAATACCTCCTGGTATAACCTTAATTACCCTTGGAATTTGTAATGATCTGATGCCAGTGGAATAAAGAATCCTACTTCATGATCTTTGGGTTATCCACATGCTTGAATTGCATGCTATATGAGGCTTTTAACAAAAGTGAGAAACAGGCCGTTCCTTCACTGACTGTAGGTCAAAATCTTGGAATGTCCTCCCTAACAACACAGTGGGTGCACTTATACCACAATGAATGCAGCAGTTTAAGAAGACAGCTCTACCATCATTTTCTCAAAGCTAATTAGGACCGGGAAAGAAATATTGGCATTGCCAATGCAGCTCATGAATAATAAATGAATATAAATATAATGTAAAAAGTTCAGAAGGAAAGTACAATGGAAATCTGAGATGCAACAAAAGAGAATATGAGATTGATAGTTAACATAAAAAGGAGTCCAAAAATCTTCTATACAGCAAAAGTCATAGTGTAAGAGGAGGTATTTGAGATATCTCACCGGGGTGGCACGGTGGCACAGCGGTTAGCACTGCTACCTCATAGCACCAGAGATCTGGGTTCAATTCCCGCCTCAGGCAACTGTCTGTGTGGAGTTTGCGCATTCTCCCCGTGCCTGCGTAGGTTTCCTCCGGGTGCTCCGGTTTCCTCCCACAGTCCAAACATATGCAGGTTAGGTGAATTGGCCATGCTAAGTTGCACGTAGTGTTAGGTGAAGGGGTAAATGTAGGGGAATGGGTCTGGGTAGGTTGCCCTTTGGAGGGTCAGTGTGGACTTGTTGGGCCAAAGGGCCTGTTCCACACTGTAAGTAATCTAATCTAATCATACCGGACAGCCTAAACACTGACAAAGAGGAGGTCGAAGGAAGACTGGCACATCAGACTTAAATCCCTTCCCCTTATATTTAATTCTCTGCGTGATACCGGGGAGGAAGTGACATAGTGGTAAGTCACTGGGTTAGTAATGCAGAACATCAGGCTAATATTCTGGAGGGAGAAAGTGAGCACTACAGATGCTGGAGATCAGAGTCGAGAATTTGGCACTGGAAAAGCAGAGCAAGTCAGGCAGCATCCGAGGTGCAGGAGAATCACTGTTTCGGGCAAGAGCTCTTCATCAGGAGCATTCTGGAAGCATGGGCTTGAATCTCTCAATGGCAGATGGTGAAATTTGAATGCAATAAAATTTGCAACTAAAAGCTGGCCTTATAGCAACATTGTCTTTGGAAAAATCCATCAGCTTCACCAATGTCCCTTAGGGAAGGAAAACAGTCATCTTTACCTGGTTTGGTCTACGTGCGACTCCAGATTGGTGGAATGATGTAAAGATAACAATCTCTCCTTCAGCATCAGCAAAACAAAAGAGTTGGTCATTGACTCCAGGAAGCAAGTTGGAGGGCCTTGTCTACACCAATGGTAGACGTCCCTTGTCTACATCAATGGTAGACGTCCCTTGTCTACATCAATGGTGTTGAGGTGAATTTTGTCGAGACCATCAAGTTCCTAGGAGTGATGATCACCAACAATCTGTCCTGGTCCTCACCCATGTTATAAAGCATTCTGTAACACGGCTTGGTATATAACAGTGAACCCTAATTTCATGAGCCTCCTGGGGAAGTAGAGGCATTGTTGTGTTCTCCTGAATGGAGCACCCTAAGTTCAGGACAGATTGTTGGTGATCATTCCTACTGTCTTCCCAGCAATGTAAGAAACTATAGGGAGTTGTGAACACAGCCCAGTCAATCACAAAAGCCAACCTTCCATCCATTGATTCCATTTATACTTCTCATCACTTCAGGAAGGCAGCCAGCATCTTCAAAGACCCTTCCCACCCCGGTTATAATCTCTTCCAACCTCTTCTGTCAGACAGAAAACAAAAGTTAAAACACATTTACCAACAGATTCCATAACAGCTTCACTGTTAATAGTAATCCAAAATGGACCACTTAGGTCAAACATAAGTGGGCGGCACGGTGGCACAGTCCATTTATACTTCTCATCACTTCAGGAAGGCAGCCAGCATCTTCAAAGACCCTTCCCACCCCGGTTATAATCTCTTCCAACCTCTTCTGTCAGACAGAAAACACAAAAGTTAAAACACATGTACCAACAGATTCCATAACAGCTTCACTGTTAATAGTAATCCAAAATGGACCACTTAGATCAAACATAACTTGAGATTGTCAATAACTGCTGACCCAGCCATTGATGCTCACATCCAATGATTTTTTTTTAAAAAGTCATCCTTTCTGGTTTCCATAACTTCTTAATTATTTATTTGGCTTTGAGTGGGGTTAGAAAATCCAGCTTATGTTGAACGTTCCCTCATGCAATGGTGAGCCTACATAACCCTGCTTGTAAACTGTCCATTCTTCTGAGTCTGCCACCTGATTCACTCACCCTCCCATTGCCACATCACTGGAGCTGATGCCTTATCTGCCAAGGTCTCCTTCTCTGTAATTTCTTTACAGAAGTTCTTTACTTTTCCATCTCTGTAAGGTTGGTTCTAATCTAACAATACACAGGGAGAACATAGAATAGAATAAAATCCGTACAATGTGGAAACAGGCCATTCAGCTCAACAGATCCACACCAACCCTCTGAAGAGTAACCCGTTCAGACACATACCCAATTACTTTACATTTACCCCTAACCTATACATCCCTGAACACTATGGACAATTCAACATGGCCAATTCACCTAACCTGCACATCTTTGGACTGTGGGAGGAAACTGGAGCACCCAGAGGAAATCCATGCAGACACGGGGAGAATGTGCAATCGCAACACAGACAGTCGCCCGAGGCCGGAATCGAACCCAAGTCTTTGGTGCTGTGAGGCAGCTGTGCTAACCACTGAGCCACCGTGCCACCCCAGATGTGGGTCAAAAATAATGATTTCCAACCTTGGGAATCAATTTGTATTATTTGTGTGTCATCTCGTCAGTTAACCTAACACAGTAAAACTATTATATAATGCTGAATACTGTACTGTTATTAGTTGGCAATTGAAACTTGAAATTATAAAAGTCAACCAGACACCCAATCTTTTGTTACAAAGGTAACCTTGGATGAAATTATTAATTGTTGCAACCAGCAATTACTACAACAATCTTGTACCCAGCAAAAATCAATTACCTTAAAAAAAGTGAGCGTTTTTACAATGAAAACATTCAGCTGCCTTCATGGAAAGATTAGTTTTCAGTTCAGATTCGAGGGCCAATGGAAAGTCTTGGAAAAGTTTCAATGTCACACACCAGATGAACTGCTTCAGAATCAGAGAGATCCTTCATAATACAAATTAAAACAAATTGGAATAGATCTGTATAAACAACAATGTATTCAAGTCAGTCAACTTTGTATATTGAGACAGAGTTTCTCTTGTTTGGATGACCCCATTTTACATAAGAACATAAGAGCTGGGAACAGGAGAAGGCAATTCAGCCTCGTGAGCCTCTCCTCCTTGCTCTCCCTAAGTCTTCAAACCAGTATTAATTAAAGAGCTGTCTATCTCCTCCTTAAGTCTACTCAATGTCCCAGCATCCACCCCACTCTGGGGTTGTGTATTCCAGGGATTCACAACTCTACGCGAGATGTAATTCCTCCTCATCTCCGTTTTAGATCCACTACCCCTTCGTCTGAAACTATGACCCTTGTTCCCCCGCAAGGGGGAACATCTGTTTTCTGGCTACATTCTCAAGCCCTTCTAGCAAATTATATAACTCGATTAGATCTCCTCTCATCCTTCCAAACTCGAGGGTGGACCTGAGCTACTCAACAGTCATCATAAGACAAGTCTTTCATAGAATCCCTACAGCATGGAAACAGGCCCTTCGACCCAACAAGTCCACACCGACCCTCCAAAGAGTAACCCACCAAGACCCCATTGCTCTACATTTACCCCTGACGAATCTACCCAGCTTGCACATCCCTGAAAACTACAGGCAATTTCCCATGGCCAATCCACCTAACCTGCACATCTTTGTGATGTGGGAGGAAACCGGAGCACCCAGAGGAAACCCACGCAGACACAGGGAGAACGTGCAAACTCCATATAGACAGTCGCCCGAGACTGGGATCGAACCCAGGTCCCTGGCGCTGTGAGGCAGCAGTGCTAACCACTGAGCCACCATGCCACCCCATCTCTGGGATGAATCTGCTGAACCTTCTCTGAACTGCCTCCAATACATTTGTCCTCAAATAAACATTACTCCAGATATGATTTCATCAATGCAATATTGTGCTAGTTTGTTTGGATTCATAGAATGATAGATAGAATTATATAGTCCAAAAGAGGCCCTTTAGCCCATCAAACTTTTATACATATGCAGTATTTTTCTGTCAGTTTCTCAGCCAATGGTTCCAATGATTAAAGCATCGCATCTTCACTGCTAACTACTTCTACTTACAGTAATCCCACTTTCTCGCACCAGGTCCATGGCTTTGACTGTTGTGACACCTCAATTGTCATTCCGTGTACTTTTTAAAAGTTGTGATTCCCGGGCAGTGCATTCCAAAACCCCAATACTTTCTGGGTGGAAACGGTTTTTCTCAAATCCCTCCCTGTTATTGACCCTTTGGCTCAGAGAAACAGTTGCTTTCTATTCACCCCATCCATGCCCCTCATAATCTTATACTCCTCAATAAGGTCCCCTTTCAACCTCCTCCACTCCAAAGAAAACAATGTGAGCTTATCCAGTGCCTCTCTTAATAGCTGAAAAGCTCCATCCCAGGCAAAATCCTGTTGAATATCCTTCCTTGCAGCCCCTCCAGTGCAATTGCATTCTTCCTACAGTGTGGTGATTGGAATTGTACACAGTATTCCATGTTGGGGTCTCACCAAAGGTCTGTACGACTTCAACATAACCTCCCTGCTCTTATATGACTAATAATGGCAAGCATCCCATAGACCTTCTTAACCATTCTATCCTGCCACCTTCAGAGATTTGTTGACAGTCACCCCAACATCTCTCTGTTCCCCTGAACTTCCTAGTATCCTGTTATTCATTGACTACTCCCTTGTCTGTTCCTTCTTCCACCTCACACTTACACCAGGATTAATTTCCATCTGACTATCCCTTCAATCCACCTGACAAGCAATTCTGATATAGTGTCGTATTTGTTTATTATTCATGTCCCTTCTTATGTCTGAATTGCATTTCGAAGTGCAGGAGTTAAAAATAGTCAAGAACACTGTGAAATGAGACTGTTTATCCACAGAAAACAAACTGGGCCAGAAGTCTAAATTCAACATATGCAACATTTCCTAAACAAGGATAGGAAAAGAAAGGATGTTGCTTATATTTATTTAGCTAAACTCATGAATCATCTGGTGGAGAGTCTTGCACTTTCCAGCTTTTATACGTCTGCAGTATTTTTCTGTCAGTTTCTCAGCCAATGGTTCCAATTTTTAAAGCATTGCATCTTCACCATCCATGCAGAATCATTCAATGTTTGTGGGTTTACCCCAGACAATGACATGCTACGTTTATGAATATCTTTGCAAAGGCCGGATTCAAGGAGGCCACTCATTTTGTGTGTAGGAAGGGAACTCAAGTCACCAATCAAATTATTTTCAGTACACAGTTGATGGAGTGGGTGTCATACCTCTGCTGTATCAAGCCAACTAATAATACACTGATTACACAGAATAGGGAGATTACAAACTAATGAGCGTTTCTAACTCACAAGTAACGTACCTACTCTCCCTGCAAAGAGATATATATCTCCAACAAAAATACCTTAAAAAGTCACATATTCCAAGACTACTTTTACCATGTAGATTAGATTCCTTACAGTGTGGAAACAGGCCATTCGGCCCAACCAGTTCACACAGACCCTCCAAAAGTAACCCATCCAGACCCATTTCTGTCTGACTAACGCACCTAACACTACGGGCAATTTAGTATGGCCAATTCACCTGACTTGCACATCTTTGGACTGTAGGAGGAAACCGGAGCACCCAGAGGAAACCCACGCTGTCACAGGGAGAATGTGCAAACTCCACACAGACAGTTAGCCAAGGCTGGAATTGAACCTGGGACCCTGGTGCTGTAAGGCAGCAGTGCTAACCACTGAGCCACCGACGTAGTAAGGATTGAAGTTATATTTCTTGTTGGGTCTGTATAACCAAGAAATATGGGACTAAGGAAATTAAATGGAGTAAAGTGCAGACTAGCCATGAATTGTAGCTGACTGGTCTTCGACACATCCTCTATTCCTATCACAACAGAGGTAGGTCAGTTTTCATATCATCAAAGGTGAATTGGAATACTCCTATTGCTCAGCAGTTGATGACTGTGGAGGAAAGAAAACACACACATTTGACCTTTTCAATAATAGTCCATTTTTTTAGTGCAAATTGTTTATTTATGCCAAATCCTTCCCATACTTGTTTTTCAGGAGACCTGATTTCCAATGGGAAACTCCTCAAATAGTCTGATTACATCCAAGTGCTGAGGAAAGTATTGTTGTGGAATGGAAAGTTGCAGTCTTAAAAGTGTCTCTGATGGGGAATGATGAGGAGGTGCTGGTGTTGGACTGGGGTGGACAAAGTTAAAAATGACACAACACCAGGTTATAGTCCAACAGGTTTGTTTGGAAGCACTAGCTTTCGGAGCCGACGCTCCTTCAACAGGTAGCTAGTGAGGCAGGATCATAAGACACAGAATTTATAGCACAAGGTCATAGTGTCATGCAACTTGCATGAAATATTGAATAAACCTAGATTGCAATAGACCTGTTGGACTATAACCTGGTGTTGCATGAAAGACCTTGTGTGTACAGAATTGTCAAAATCATTGGGAGACGTGTAGCTAACACCACACCCTGAGGAATTTGAAAGCTTCTAGTAGGAGGTGAATGGATCTAACTTGAGGTTTAACATCATCTGGCCTCATAAAATCAGTCTGAATAAATTCTGATGGAATGTGAAACTGTTTGGAACACTGAAACTCATTGAATTGTACCCTCATTGTCTTGCTGAAATTATAATTGAGATTACTGATTGTAATAGTAGCTGGAAACCTTAATGTTTTTCAAGGAATAGTGAAACTATCCAAAATGCATAACAATTGTAGGCAATCAATTTAGTTACCTTCTTTAAAAGTTTTTATTCACTCGACATCTCGTGGCTCTACAGAACTTGTGATTCCTATCTCGAATTTCCTTCAGCGAAATTATCTCATCTAATTCCTCTAATGTAAATATATTGTGAAGATGATTAAACATTTTTCAACAGGAAGGGACTCTGACCTTCTCGTCTTCCATTTGTTCCTCTTCCTGAGTGGGTAAGTAATCCGATGCCTACAGATCTAAATAAACGTTAACCATCTGGACTGTTAACATTCAGGTTCATTAAAAGCAGCAATCTTGAAACAGTTTCTCACAAACCTTTCAGTTACAAAAAGTGGCAGAGATGTTTAATGAAGTGAAGCCCCAGTTTACATGTAATAAGACAGAAGAACCAATTGTTACAGCACACTAACAACTGGGTGTATCATCATCCCAGATAACATCATTTAGATTTGCTGCATTTCCATTCCCTTCTATAGGTTTCTGTTAATTGTTAGTTGGTATTTTTGTTCCAGTGCTCCATCAGATTCTGTTTAGCCCATTTTTTGTTTTGAAAGTGTAGAAGTGAAGATTAGCAGGCTTTATATTTATTCATTTATGGCATGTCTCAGGCTAGGCCAGCATTTATTGTCCAGGCCTAATTGCCCAGTTAAGAGTCAACCACATTGCTGTGGGTCTGGAGTCACATGTAGGCCCAGACCGGGTGAGGATGGCAGATTCCTTCACTAAAGGGCATTAGTGAACCAGATGGTTTCCCTAACAATCAACAATGGATTCATGGTCATCAATAGACTAATAATTCCAGATTCTTTATTGAATTAAAATTCCGCTGTTTGCTGTAGTGGGATTTAAACTCAGGTCCCCAGTACATTAGCAGAGTTCCTTGATTAATAGTCTAGCGACAGTACCACTAGGCCATTGCCTCCAATGATTTTGTCACAAAGTGATGGTGTCCCTATTGAACTTCAACATTATTCCTTTGCTTTTTCTAGTTTATATTTTCTACTTTAATATTAACTATTATTTTATTCCTTTATCTGTCTACTTCTTCTATGCAGGTGATGCTTAACTTTTTAACTTTGTTGATTTTACTACTTTGTACCTGAGGTTTTTGTATCCAGGTACCTTTGTACTTAAGATGGCACCGTGTAACATTAGACACTTTTTGCTGTACTCCTGCACTTGAGTACATGTGACAATAAAATCCAATTCTAATTCTAATCCCTACCTTTGAGCCAGAAGACTCAGTTGCTCCAGAATATCTGTGCAGGTCGATTAAAAATATTTAGAAAGGACGATTAGTTGTAACACTCTAGCTCAAAAAAAAAGTCACTAGTTCCACAGACATACAGATTACTCCTCTTTCAGTATTGATTCTTTGCAGTGGTTTGGCTCCTGTGGGAGCACTCAATATCTTGTTCCACTAATTATCCTTCATGTGTGATCTTCAATAGCAAGGATTGCAAAAAACAATGATGATGAGTCAGAATACAGGAAGGAGATTGAATGCTTGGTGTCATGGCTTAATGATAACAGTCTCTCTCTCTCAATGTCAGCAATACAAAAGAACTGATCATTGATTTCAGAAAGAAAGGAGGAGGACGCTCCCCGACCTAAATCAATGGAGAGGATCAAGAGCGTCAAGTTCCTAGGAGTGACAATAACCAACAATTTGTCCCAGGCCACCCATGTAGATGTGATGGTCAAGAAGGCACCACAATGCCTCTTCTTCCTCAGCTGGCTTAGGAAATTCGGCATATCCATAAGTACTTTCATGAAGGGGTAGCACGGTGGCTCAGTGGTTAGCACTACTGCCTCACAGCGCTAGGGTGCCAGGTTCGATTCCAGCCTCGGACAACTGTCTGTGTGGAGTTTGCACATTCTCTGTGGGTTTGCTCCAGTTTCCTCCCACAGTCCAAAGATGAGCAGGTCAGGTGAATTGGCTGTGCAAAATTGCCCATAGGGTTGGATGCATTAGCCAGAGGGAAATGGGTCTGGGTGGGTTACTCTTCGGAGGGTAGGTGTGGACTTGTTGGGCCGAAGGGCCTGATTCCACACTGTAGAGAATCTAAGCTAAAAAAACTTCTACAGATGCACCATAGAGAGCAGACTGTCCTGGTGCATAACGGCCTGGTATGGTAACTTCTCTGTCCAGGACTGTAAGAAACTACAAAAGGTTGTGTGCACAGCCCAGACCATCACGAAAGCCAACCTTCCATCCAGGGACTCCATTTACATTTCCTGTTGCCACGGAAAGGCTGCCAACATCATCAAAGATCCCTCCCACCCCAGTTAAAATCTCTTCCACCCTCTTCTGTCAGGCAGAAGATACAGAAGTTTAAACACACGCACCAACAGATTCAAGAACAGCTTCTTCCCTGCTGTTATCAGACTACTGAATGGACCTCTCTAGCTTCAAATCTAATGTGGATCTTGCTTTGTGCACCTCCTATGCAGCTGTAACTCTGTGTGCCTCGTTCTGTCTAAGCACGCTGTGATCTGTATGTCCTTGTTTGGTACGGTTTCCTCCAATGCTCACAAAACTAAAACCTTTCACTGTACTTAGGTAAATCTGACAACAGTCAATAAAATCAAATCAAAACAATGGGATATATCATGATTTAAGACATGATTTTGGAGGTATCAGTGGCTCATGAGATAGTGCTAACATGCTGGCATGGATAGACAATTTTCTATCTGAAAGGGTAAAAAAAATGTTGGGATCCTTGGAATGTTCGGGCTTGGCAAGGATAATCTGGAACACCTCAGATATTTTGCAATGAAGCAAAGAACTGCAGATTCTGGAAATCTGAAACAAGAACAGAAATTGTTGGAGAAACTCAGAAGGTCTGGCAGTATCTGTGATCTGATATTTTTTAAGACTGAAATTTTATATCTCAAAATGTATTGGTTCTTGCCTTTGTTGACAGTGCAGTAAAGTTTCCCTTCATTGAGTGCATAAACCTGATTATTTTAATTCACTCTGATTTGGATTTTGAGGGAGAGGACCTGCTGGAATGTTTTCAGGGTGGCCCAACAGCAAAGCTGAATACCTTCAAATAGAAAGATAAATCTTTAGATTAGATTCCCTACAGTGTGGAAACAGGCCCTTCGGCCCAACAGGTCCACACCGACCCTCCGAAGAGCAACCCACCCAGACCCATTCCCTTACATTTACCCCTAACTAGTGCATCTAACACTATGGGCAATTTAGCATTGCCAATTCACCCAACCTGCACACCTTTGGACTGTGGGAGGAAACCGGAGCACCCAGAGGAAACCCACGCAGACACAGGGAGAATGTGCAAACTCCACACAGACAGTTGCCCGAGGCGGGGATTGAACCCGGGTTTACTTTTGACAGGCAGCTACTATTTTCAAAGCACTCTGCTCCATTTATTGAAAGTTTACTCAACAGATTTGGAAAGCATAAAAAGTTGTGAAAAATAAAATTACACTGCTTTGTGGCAATTATTTCTCATAGACCTCTCCAGAGTGCCATCCCAACAGTTTGGAGTCAAAATGCAAAAGTGCTATCCAATTATAAATCCAAGTGAGTAGTCACATTTGCCCAGGATTGTTCGTTACATCTACATGCGCTTTGGTAACTCAGCAGGTGATAAATCAAACAAAGCCATTTAAATGATTTGTCTTTCTCAGTACATCACTCCCTGAGTAGTAAGGCGAGGGAACATCACTGTTAGTGATGTTAGTGTTAGTTAACTCGCTGTTAGTGTTTAACTCAAAAAGCACTTTACCAATCTGCATTGCAACCTGAAGGGAACGTGGAACATTACAGCACAGTACAGGCCCTTCAGCCCTCAATGTTGTGCCACCTGTGAACCGATCTGAAGCCTATCCAACCTAAACTATTGCATTCTCATTCATATATTTATCCAATGACCATTCAAATGCCCTTAAAGTTGGCAAATCTACTACTAAGAGAGTTAGTAGTACTAACTACTGGGACCATTACTAACTACTGGGAGTTAGATTGAATGACATCTCTCCAGTTAAAAGTCAATTGCACTTTTACGAAAATATTTAACAGAGCACTCAAAACAGCAATAAGCTAAAAAGCCCAACTCTAAGACACCAAATTAGAAAAATCCACATATTTTGTCTCTAAAGAAGTGTCAATTAATTTAAACTGTTCTCGTGTTTATGCGGACCGGTCCAGTGAGATTACAGACAATGTGTTGATTGATTGGTGGAGTGTGCAGAATGATGTCATTAACCACATTAACATTGCATTTGAACAATCGGCAACAGTTCAAGGATTCACCCCACCACCACCTTCTCAACGTCAATTCTTGATGGGCAATAAATGTTTGTCTATTCAGTGATAGTCACATCTCTTGGATGAACTAACCAAAAACCTCAACACAAAAGATTAGCTGAGTGTTTCCAATCAAGAATGAAAAGTCTATTTCTGATGCTGATCAGACCAAAAAAAGATACGCATTGCAAAAATGTAGTAAGACTTACCCAAGAATGTCATTTTTATTACATTTCATGGTGGGCTTCTTTCTGCAAGGTCTCACCCTAAATTCACCTCATTAACTATGTCCTACAGTCTTGTAGTGTCAATATAAATTCCTTTAGGGAAAAAAAACTGCCATTCTTATCTGGCCCGGTCAGTATCATGAAGGGCTAATGGTGGTAACGTTGTTTCTCCTGCTCCTCGGATGCTGCCTGACCTGCTGTGCTTTTCCAGCGCCACACGCTTCGACCTTGATCTCCAGCATCTGCAGTCCTCGCTTTCTCCTGGTCTGGCCTACATGTGACTCCTGACCCACGGCAATGTGGTTGACTCTTAACTGCCCTCTGGGCAATTAGGGATGAATGTTAAATGCTGGTCTAGCCAGTGATGCCCCCATCCCATGAATGATTAAAAAAAAACTCTTTTTCCATGCTGGTCCATTTTTTCACTCACCACAGCCAGAAGTGCTGACCATTTCCAGGATATACCCATACTTCTGAAGCTGCTCTATCATAAAACCCTAACTGTGCACCCGGTCAAACATTGTCCTTCAGGATCAACATAACGGGACCAACATAATGGTACAGCAGCTGTCCTGGCACAACTGACAATTCCTTTCACGTAAAACAGCACATTCTGACTGAAATGGCTGTTCAAGCACCAAACCACACTGCCTTAGCCACATTCCTGATAGAATCCCTACAGTGTGGAAACAGGCCATTTGACCCAACAAATCCACACTGACCCTCTGAAGAGTAACCCTTCCAAACCATTCCCCTAACCTATTACTCTATATCCACCTGACCAATGCACCGAATCTACACATCCCTGAACACAATGGGCATTTTAGTATGGCCGAAGTTAAAAATCACACAACACCAGGTTATAGTCCAACAGGTTTATTTGGAAGCACTAGCTTTCTGAGCAGGCTAATGAAAGAGCAGCGCTCTGAAAGCTAGTGATTCCAATTAAACCTGTTGGACTATAACCTGGTGTTGTGTGATTTTTAACTTTGTCCACCCCAGTCCAACACCGGCATCTCCAAATCATAGCATGGCCAATTCACCTAACCTGCATACCTTTGGACTGTGGAAGGAAACTGGAGCACACCCACGGGGGGAATGTGCAAACTCCACACAGACAGTTGCCCGAGGCAAGAATCAAACCCAGGTCTCTGGCGCCATGAGGCAGCACTGCTAACCACTGAGTCACCATGCGGTCCATGAAAGGCTTATGTCCGAAAAGTCAACTCTCCTGTTCCTTGGATGCTGCCTGACCAGCTGTGCTTTTCCAGCACCACACTTGCTGACTCTGATCTTCAGTGTCTGCAGTCCCCACTTTCTCCTGCCTCAGACATATACCGTCTTACAAAAACAGAGTGCTGGAGAAACTCAGCAGGACTGGCAGCCTCTGTAGAGAGAAAACAGAGTTAACATTTTAGGTCCAGTAACCCTCGGTTAGAACTGAAGATGGCTGGGAAAGGGTGGTATTTATGCTGACACCGAGGTAAAAAAAGGAGTTTTCTTTTCCTCACTCTTGGCTCCATCTCCTAATGAAGAGCTTATGCTTAAAAGGTTGACTCTCCTGCTCCTTGGATGCTGCCTGACCAGTTGTGCTTTTCCAGCTCCACATGTTTTGACTCCATCTCCACGTACTCTATTTACTCCCCACCACTCCATCATCAGTATAAATACCACCCTTTCCCATCTCTCTTCAGTTCGGATAAAGGGTCTCTGGACTTGAAAAGTTAACATTGTTCCTTCACTATAGATGCTATCAGACTTGTTGTGTTTCTGCTTTCTGTTTTCATTCCAGATTTCCAGCGCCCAGGGGGAGTCCAAAACTAGAGGGCATAGGTTTAGGATGAGAGGGGAAAGATATAAGAGAGACCTAAGGGGCAACGTTTTCATGCAGAGGGTAGTACGTGTATGGAAAGAGCTGCCAGAGGAAGTGGTGGAGGCTGGTACAATTGTAACATTTAAAAGGCATCTGGATGGGTATATGAATAGGAAGGGTTTGGAGGGATATGGGCCGGGTGCTGGCAGGTCGGCATGGACTGGTTGGACTGAAGGGTCTGTTTCTATGCTATATATCTCTATGACTCTATTTTAATGTTCCCTCAAACAACCCTTCTAAGTCACTGCTATTCTTCCCTCAATGTCCACCATTGGAAGATCGCTGTTGTAACCCCCTTATTCAAGAAAGGATCAAGACAAAAGATGGAAAATTATAGGCCAATTAGCCTAACCTCGGTTGTTGGCAAAATTCTAGAATCCATCATTAAGGATGAGGTTTCTAAATTCTTGGAAGAGCAGGGTCGGATTAGAACAAGTCAACATGGATTTAGTAAGGGGAGGTCGTGCCTGACAAACTTGTTGGAATTCTTTGAAGAGGTGACAAATAGGTTAGACC
>NC_057723.1:74143003-74213040 GCF_004010195.1 Chiloscyllium plagiosum
TGACAGAAGGCAGAGAGTTGGGATAAAAGGTTCTTTTTCGGAATGGCAGCCAGTGACAAGCGGTGTCCCACAGGGTTCAGTGTTGTGGCCGCAGCTGTTCACGTTATATATTAATGATCTGGATGAAGGGACTTGGGGCATTCTAGCGAAGTTTGCCGGTGATACAAAGTTAGATGGACAGGCAGGTAGTACTGAGGAAATGGGGAGTCTGCAGAAGGATCTAGACAGTTTGGGAGAGTGGTCCAGGAAATGGCTGATGGAATTCAATGTGAGCAAATGAGAGGTCTTGCACTATGGAAAAAATAATACAAGCATGGACTACTTTCTAAACGGTGAGAAAATTCATAAAGCCAAAGTACAAAGGGATCTGGGAGTGCTAGTCAAGGATTCTCTAAAGGTAAACATGCAGGTTGAGTCCGTGATTAAGAAAGCGAATGCAATGTTGTCATTTATCTCAAGAGGGGGTTGGAATATAAAAGCACCGTTGTGCTACTGAGACTTTATAAAGCTCTGGTTAGGCCCCATTTGGAGTACTCCAGTTTTGGTCCCCACACCTCAGGAAGGACATACTGGCACTGGAGCGTATCCAGCGGAGATTCACACGGATGATCCCTGGAATGGTAGGTCTAACATACAAGGAACGGCTGAGGATCCTGGGATTGTATTCATTGGAGTTTAGAAGATTAAGGGGAGATCTAATAGAAACTTACAAGATAATACATGGCTTGGAAAGGGTGGACGCTAGGAAATTGTTTCCGTTAGGTGAGGATACTAGGACCCGTGGACACAGCCTTAGAATTAGAGGGGGTCAATTCAGAACAGAAATGCGGAGATATTTCTCCAGCCAGAGAGTGGTGGGCCTGTGGAATTCATTGCCGCAGAGTGCAGTGGAGGCCGGGACGCTAAATGTCTTCAAGGCAGAGATTGATAAATTCTTGATGTCACAAGGAGTTAAGGGCTACGGGGAGAATGCGGGTAAGTGGAGTTGAAATGCCCATCAGCCATGATTGAATGGCGGAGTGGAGCCGATGGGCCGAATGGCCTTACTTCCACTTCTATGTCTTATGGTCTTATGGTTCCCCCCCAAGTACATTATCATTGCTCAATGTGACACTATGACAGGCAGGGATTGCTTTCGTTGGAAATAAAAATGAATCTTTTGGGGCATGCAGAAGTCAAATAAACAGAGGCTGAACTGTTGGCATGTCAAATATCAACGATTCTATTGCCAATGTGTGATCTACACCAACTGAGTATCAATTAAGTCCTGTCTGGCTTTAGCGCCTGATGTTGTGACACACTATGATGCAGGCGATTCTGCTTCTGCTTGTTCTCCTCTTCACAAAACTGCTTCCTCTCTCCCAGCTCATCACTCATTCTCCTCGACAGCACGAGAATGCTACGATTATGTGGCACACACTGTCTGGGGCGGGGTGGTTTGCAAAGCCCCACCTCCCCTCCACCCACACCCCCCAAGACGACTCCAAGCTGGGGAACCACATTTTCAACAGGACCGTTGTATGCTACACCATTGAACATTGGGCTTCATTGTATCTGCACTCCCCTTAGTCAGGAGGTCATAGAATGGCGACACCAGCCATGGTTACAATGGGCAGCTGATCAGCTATGACGCTGTCAATGTGATATGTGTACAGTCCAGCCGAGATTCACATGGATGATCCCTGGAATGGTAAGCCTAACATACGATAATCAGATGAGGATTGCATTCATTAGATTTTAGAAGGTTGAGGGAAGATCTAATAGAAACTTACAAGATAATGCATGGCTTAGAAAAGGTGGTCGCTAGGAAGTTGTTTCCATTAGGGGGGAGACTTGGACCCGTGGGCACAGCCTTAAAATTAGAGGGGGTTAATTTAGAACAGAAATGAAGAGACATTTCTTCAGCCAGAGAGTGGTGGGCCTGTGGAGTTCATTGCCTCAGAGCGCAGTGGAGGCTGGGACGTTGGGTGTCTTCAAGACAGAGATTGATAAATTCTTGATCTCACAAGGAATTAAAGGAGAGTGCAGATAAGTGGAATTGTAACACCCATCGGCCATGATTAAATAGCAGAGTGGACTCGATGGGCCGAATGGCCTTACTTCCACCCCTATGTCTTATGGTCTTATTGCACCCTGAAATAGGTGAAGCCGGCCAAACCTAACTTCTCATGGTGTGGCTCCAGCCTTGTCACAGGGAGTAAGATGAAGTGGCTGTTGTGGCTGGATCCATTGATCATGCTGTGTGGGGTGTAGAGGAGACAAATCAATGTGAGCAGTCAGCATTTACCACATGTACAAATGACACCTAATATACCCTTCCACACAGTGGGATTCAGGGGATTCAGTCAAAGATGAAAACATGGAACATACTTATTACGATGAATAAGGCACTAGTCACATGGTAACGAGATAGGAGAGTGTAACTGCTACGAGTCGCAAATCTTTCTCCTCCCAGAGGACGAGAGGTGGGCTTGTTGAAACATATACAGTTTTTCGGGGACTTGACAGGGTAGATGTAGAAAGTTTGTTTCTCCCAGTATGGGAGAGTTCAGGACCAGAGGGAGCAATCTCATAATAAACTGTGACAATAATATTTAAGATGTGGAGGGGCAGGGATCCGACTGGGGAGGACAAAGTTAAAAATCGCACAACACCAGGTTATCATCCAACAGGTTTATTTGGAAGCACTAGTTTTCGGAACACTGCTCCATAATCAGCTAGCAGACATGGCTTGGGTGTTATTCAAGGTTGAGATCAACAGATTTTTAATTATTAAGGGAATCGGGGGGTTAGCGCATGGAAAGTGCCTGGATGGAGTCCCTGGCCACGTACTCAGATCTTGCGTAGACCAGCTGCAGAGATCTTCATCCACTCGTTACTACGATGCAAGTTTCCCGTCTTCTTCAAGAGGACCACGTCGTACCAGCAGCAAAGAAAGAGCAGGCAGTGTGCTTTAATGACTGTCATCCAGTGGCTCCAACATCCGTCATTATGAAGTGCTTCGAGAGGATAGTAATGACAGACATCAACTCCCACATTGCTTTACTCAGCTACAATTCACCTACCGTCACAATAGGTCCACATCAGATGCCATCTCCCTGGCCCTATGCTCATGTCTGGAACATCGGGATAACAAGGAGACCGATATCAGACTTCTATTTATTGACTTTAGCTCAGCCTTCAATACCGTAATTCCAAGTTCTGTGATATGAGACTTTGCTCCCCCTCTCTGCAACTGGATCCTTGATATCCTGACCCATAGGCCACAATCAGTAAGGACAGGCAACACCACCTCCTCCACAATAATCCTCATTACCAGTCTGCGGCAAGGCTGCGTACTCAGCCCCCTACTATACTCATTATACACTCAGTAGAAAGTGAGGACTATAAATGCTGGAGAGTCAGAGTTCACAAGTGTGGTGCTGGAAAAGCACAGCAGGTCAGGCAGCATCCAAGAAGCAGGAGAGTCAATGTTTCTGGCATAAGCCCTTCATCAGGAATGCCCATAGAGCTGATGAATCGGAGGCATTAGTGTTGGACTGGGGTGGAGAAAGTTAAAAATCACGCAACACCAGGTTATAGTCCAACAGGTTTGTTTGAGAGCACTAGTTTTTGGATCTTTCCTGATGAAGGGCTTATACTTGAAATGTCGACTCTCCTGCTCCTCAGATGCTGCCTGACCTGCTGGGCTTTTCCAGTGCCAGACTTTTTTGACTCCTTATACACTAATGGCTGTGCGGCCAAATTCAGCTCTAACTCCATTTACAAATTCACTGATGAAACCATCACAGTGGGTCAGATCTCAAACAATAAGAAGGCAGAGTGCAGGAAGCAGATAGACAGTTTAATGGAATGGTGTAAAGACAACAATCTCTCCTTCAATGTCAACATAATGAAGGAGATCGTCAGAAACTTTAGGAAATGGGGTGGAGGGCATGCCCCCTGCCTGTATCAATGGTGCTGGGGTGGAGGTGGTCAAGAGCTGAAAGTTCTAAGGAGCAAATATCAGCAACAATCTAACCTGGTCCATCCATGTCAACACTACAGTCAAGAAAGCACACCAATGCCTCCACTTCCTCAGAAGGCTAAGGAAATTCCTCATGTCCATGATGACACTTACCAATTCTTATGGGTGCACGACAGAAAGCAACTTATCCAGATGCACCACAGCTTGGCATGGCCACTGATCTGCCCAAGACTGCAAGAAATTACAGAGTCATGAATGCAGCCCATTCCCTCACTTTCATTCCATCTTTTGACTCCATCTACACTTCCCACTGCCAACATAATCAAAGACCCCTCCCTACCCTGTTATACTCTCGTCCACTCTCTACCATCAGGCAGAAGATATAAAAGTTTGAAAACATGTACAAACAGATTTAAGAACAGCTTCTTCCCAGCTATTATCAGACCACAAACAGACCTCTTACATGTTAAAGTTGATCATTCTCTATAACGTCCCTGTAGCTGTAACACTATATTCTGCATTCTGTTCTATTACCCTGATGTACTCATGTAAGGCATCATTTGTCTGGTTAGCCCGCAGTACAATACTTTTTACTGCATATCAGTACACATAACAATAATACATCAAATAATATCAAATTGAGAGTTAACAAGTCAGCCATGATCTCATGGAAGGACAGAGCAGACTGGATGGCTGGATGGCCTACTCCTACTCTGGCATTTTACAGTCTTGAGTAGCTGCCAAGTGGACAGATCTAGGGAAAATGAAATGAGAAGTCTCGGAAACAATCTTAATTGGTTTTCACTCTTGCCTGTAGGCCCTGGGCCAAGCTCCTGGTTCTATTTGCACCTAAAAGCAGCTCATTCTAAAATTCTGAGACAGGCAGCTCATGGCTAATTTAAAAGTTGAAATGGATGAATGAGAGTTTTGCAGAGGAGTTGGAGGAGCATTTCACACTCCACAGGAAGACCCAAGCTAAACTCAAACTTCAATGGACAGTTCAGTCCTGAACTCCCACAGTCAGTAGTAACTTTGTAGAAGGATCATTCAATGGACCAATCAACACTTCATTGAAAGCATTCCATGCCATAAAAATGGACCTTACTAATTTAACAGAGTGACCAATGCCTGTGCCAGTGACAAATTGGGAGAAAGTGAGGATTGCAGAGGCTGGAGATCAGAGTCAAGAGTGCGGTGTTGGAAAAGCACAGCTGGTCAGGCAGCTTCCAAGGAGCAGGTGAATCAAAGTTTCGGGCATAAGTTCTTCATCAGATTCCAGGAATTTCTATTGAATCCGCATTCAACCATCTGCTATGGTGGGATTTGAACCTGGGTCCCCAGAACATTATCTAGGTCTCTGGATTAACAGTCCAGTAATAATACCACTATTGCTTCCCCCCACCGCATCCCCCCCCACACCCCCCCAAGTTTACAGATAATAGTTTGAATAATTGCAAAGAAATATTAACCTAGACATCTGGAGTCTAATGACGACAATTGATTGTTGGAAAAATCCATCTGGGTCATTCTTACCTGGTCTGACCTACATGTGACTCCAGACCCACAGCAATGTGGTTGACACTTAATTGCTTTCTGGGCAATTAGTGATGGGTAATAAATACAGGCCTAGCCAGTGACTCCCTCATCCTATGAATGAGTAAAATAAAATTTCTTCACATTAAACGGAAAACAGCCAGTCTACTGACTGCACCCTACTGCAGGTCAGATCATGTTCAGTAAAGGAGCGTCTAACTATGTGCAGTGGGCCATTCCTCCAGCATTTAAACTTTAATATTTTCAATCGATATAGACCTACGTTCTGTGAGACATATTTATAACAATGATAGCTGTTAGCTGCCTTGGTTCAAAACACTTGGGATCCAAATCAGGATTTCATTATTGAACTAAACAATTACTTTAAATCACACTGATGTGCATTGAAAACCATTTCACACTTTGACAACTGGAGCTCTCTAACTGTGGAGACACAAGTTATTTCTGCTGTTCAATTAGGTTTGTAAAGTTTCAGTACAGTGTCTGGGAGTCAGCCCTTACAGTTGACGTTATTAAACCTAACTTTTGTAAAACAGCTGTAAGTTGGGGTCTGAATGTATGGATCGACATGCCCACTGCCAAAGCAGATTGAGCGAACTCGATTCCAGGATCTAACATGCAGATGCCAGCAACTGGGTTTGAACCTATCTGAATTCCATACAGCTTTAGTAAGGCCTACACATGACCTGATCTCTCTTCAGTTTTGACTAACAACTCAAATCTGCCTTGGAATAGGAAAATGCAGAGGTAGAGTCATAGAGATGTACACCACGGAAACAGACCCTTCAGCCCAACGTGTCCATGTCAACCAGATATCCTAACCTAATCTGGTCCCATTTGTCAGCACTTGCCCCATAAACCCTTCCTATTCATATGCCCATCCAAACGCCTTTTAAATGCTGTAACTGTACCAGCCTCCACCACTTCCTCTGGCAGCTCATTCCATATGCACATCATCCTCTGTGTGTGAAAACGTTGCCCCTTAGGTCCCTGTTAAATCTTTCCCCACTCACCCTAAACCTATGCCTTCTAGTTCTGGACTCCCCCACCTCAGGGAAAAGAAGTTGAAGCATTTGAAATGCAATGCAGCCTGGTGTCCAATATGTGACAAGGAACGTCGTGATGCTTATGCTATTGTTGACTTTCTTTGTTCATTCTCAAAGATTTTTAAATGTATGCGCTGATAATAACCTTTTCAACAATGCATGGAATGCACTGCCAGCAGTGGTAGTAGAGTCAAAGACATTAGGGACAGTTAAACAACTGCTGAACAAGCACACCGACAGCAGTAAATTGAGGGATGTGTAGGTTAGGTTGATAGATGCTCGACACAACATCGTGGGCCATCGTGTTCTAACATGTGGTGTTACAATGGCAATGGCCCATGAGCTTGTCTTATGCTAGTTTGGGCAGTCACACAAGGGACGAAAAGGAAAGGAAATATATTGGAAGTCTTGGTTGTTGGTCAGAACTCCTGTTAGAGTCACACTTTCCAATAATCACTTGACCCGCTGTAGTTTTAATGCACACGCCGCAGTACATTGTGAGACAATCTACCCTCTCACTGACATGAGGCATTTTGACGTATATGTCCTGTCAAAACTCAAACGTGGAACTAAACCCTAGAGCATGTAAGGAGCTCAAGGCTGACTTCAGGCCTGTGTGGATCAGCAGAGACAAATGGGAAAAGGAAATGGTATTTAGCTTCAGCTTCCTTTGGCTAGAGAGGTTCAAAGGAATTGGGAGTGGGGGGTGCTTTTTAGCATTAAGACAAAACAGATTCCCAAGTTTATCCCAGTCTGCACTCTGTTAACCAGCATGATTTACCTGGATGTTGCCAGGAATGGAAGGTTTGAGTTATAAGGAGAGGCTGGATCAGCTGAGACTGTTCTTCACTGGAGTCTAGGCAATTGAGAGGTGGTCATACAGAGGTTTATAAAATCATGAGGGGCATGGATAAGAAAGGTCTGTGGAGGATGGATTTCAAGATTAGGAAGCATATTTTTAAATTGAAAGGAGAAAGATTTAAAAAGGGCATGAGAGGGACAACGTTTTTACGCCAAGGTTGGTTTGAGTGCGGAATGAACTGCTAAAGGAAGTGGTGGGTGTGGGTACAGTTACAATATTTAAAAGACATTTGGATAAGTCCATGAATAGGGATGGTTTGGAGGGATAGGTGCCAAATGCAGGCAGTTGGGACTAGTTTAGTTTGGGATTATGGTTGGCATGGATTGGTTGGACCAAAGGGTCTGTATCAATGCTGTATGATTAGATTCCCTACAGTGTGGAAACAGGCCCTGTGGCCCAACAAGTCCACACTGACCCTCCGAAGAGTAATCCACCCAGTCCCATTTCTCTCTGACTAATGCACCTAACACTATGGGCATTTTAGCATGGCCAATTCACCTGACCTGCACATCTTTGGAGCACATTCTATGAGCCGAACTGGTTTGAAGAGCAATGAAATTGGTCTCAATGTTTCACATTAGGAGGCGTCCAAGTCACAATAGATTGTCATGTAGTAATGGGTTTAGAGTATGTGGAGACAGTGAGAAAGGTGGAGTTGAAATAGAAGATACTATAGGCTTGTTGAATGGAGATAGACAGGCAGGAGGCTGGAAGGACACAGTAAGCCAGACAGCATCAGGAGGTGCAGAAGTTGACATTTCAAGTGTAACTCTTCCTCAGGAATGAAGGAGCATTGTTATCTTGTAACTGACTGCTATTCAATAATCCCTGATGCTGCCACATGGGTGTTGAAAAGGAAGGAAGTTAATTAAGAGCAATTTTCCTGGTCACACCAGTTTAATCTATACAAATGTGATGACTTGTGCGTCAAAATATACCTAATTCCCCCCATACAAGGTGAAACCTCGGGTTTACCTTGATTATTTCAATAAACATCTCTGATGCAAAGTCACATCAGAGAGACTGGATAGACCTTACTCCACTGTGTGAGGCCCTCCAAGGTTGAATAGGCTCTCATGTATACATTTGGAACAACTTGTGAAACTGTACTCCAGCACAGGAGGAGGAATGCTGGGTGATGAAAGGGATAGGGAAACAATGTTTCAGCAATATTGGCGATCTGGATAAAAGGACAACTGATTCATAGAATCCCTACAGTGTGGAAACTGGCCCTTCAGCCCAACAAATCCACACCGACCCTCCAAAGAGTAGCCCACCCAGACCCATTCCCCCTAACAAGTGCAGCTAACCTGCACATCCCTGAACACGATGGGGAATTTAGCATTGCCAATCCATCCTAACCTGCACATCTTCGGACTGTGGGAAGAAACCAGAGCAAACCCACACAGACACAGGGAGAACGTGCAAACTCCACACAAACACTTGCCTGAGGACTGGAATTGAACCCAGGTTCTTGGTGCTGTGAGGTAGCAGTGCTAACCACTGAGCCACCATTCAAACTCAAATTCGTTGACAAAAGAAGAGGAGGAACAGCCAGTGGGAGTTCCTGCAACATGTGTTCGCTGGTTGCTTTCCATTTCTTTAGAGTTGCAATGTCCACATTTGAGAATTCTACTAAAATCTTGTGCAGTGACAGAGATCAAATGTGTTCAGTATTGAATAAGTTAAGATTCTTGGCAACATGCCTCTTTCTTTCGCCATGGCTTTCTTGTACATATTACCCTACCTTTTTTTGGAAATGACTTCATATCTTCACTGCTCAGCCCACAGGAACATCTGCATTACATTTCCTTAGTCACTTGATAAATACAGATGGGGAACTGGCTCGTGCCCAGTGGCTTATTAACCGATGCCTCATGACCAGGTGGGTCAGGACAACATTCAAGCGGCTTAGCTGTCCTTGGGAACATTGGGATTTGGCCTTTAGCTGACCGTGTTTTAATATTTTCAGATCCATATTCACATCTGGCATGCTAACATGTCCATGAGTGGGCAGTGCAAAAAAAGCTTCTAAAAATATCCTCTGACAGACGTGATTCCACAGAAAACAATTAAACTAATGACTGGAATGGTTTTATTTTGGAAGGATTTAGATGGATGTTGTCAGGGTTGGAGGGTTTGAGCTATACGGAGAGGCTGAACAGGCTGGGGCTGTTTTCCCTGGAGGGTCGGACGCTGAGGGGTGACCTTGCAGAGGTTCATAAAATCATGAGGGGCATTGATAGGATAAATAGACAAGGTTCTTTTCTCCAGGGTAGGGGAATCCAAAACGAGATCGCTTAGGTTTAAAATGAGAAGGGAAAGGTATAAAAGGAACCTCAGGGACAATGTTTTCATGCAGAGGATGTATGGAATGAGCTGTCAGAGGACATGGTGGAGGCTGGTACAATTACAGCATTTAAAAGGTATCTGGATGGGTATATGAATTGGAACGGTTGTGGGCCAAGTGCTGGCAAATGGGATTAAATAAATTTAGGATATCTGGTTGGCAAGAACAAGTTGGGCTGAAGGGTCTGTTTTCATGCTGTACATCTCTATGACACTGAAGAGATGAGGAGTGTGACTGACACAGAAATGAAAATCCTTTAGCACATTTCTCTCAGTGACTGCACAAAACGTTTCTAGGGCAGCTGAAGTAACTCCTACATCAATAGTGGAGGGAGTAGGCTTGAGGGCTCGGGCATGACCCATAACCTTGAAATTCCCTTGCCCTTCCTGGCTGCGTACATGTTCTGGGAGGTTCTTTGCTGGAGGGTTGAGAGAGTGAGAAGAATATGAGCTTCCCATTGTTGGGAATGTGACCCTCACTTGCTTTAGTTAACAATGTGCCACTGTCAAAGCTGGAAGCCAGGAAGCAGGTATGTGTGGTTGAAGGAAGGGCTGAGTATTTTGACTAATTTCAACACTAACTGCTTGATTTTCACTGCACCAAATATAAATAAAGACGACACTTGCCTGTACCTTAACTCAGATTAAGCCCTTTCTCCCATTATCCTAATGACCTACACTAGCCATCAGTGCCTCAAATTATTACTTTTTCAGCCATAAGGTGGTAAAGAAGGCATATGGAACACTCTCCATGGACAGAGTTGTAGAATACTAAAATAGGGATATAATGATGAAACTGTATAAAACACTGGTGTGGCCATAGCTGGAGTATTGTCTGCAGTTCTGGTCACCACATCACAGGAAAGACATAATCAGTCTGGAGTGAGTGCAGAGAATATTTATTGGATTGTTGCCAGGGCTAGAGAATTTTAGAGACGAGGAGAGACTGGCGTTGTTTTCCTTTGAACAGAGGGATGACATAATTGAGGTACACAAAATCGTGAGAGGAAGAGATAGGGATAGACAGGTAGAACCTGTTTCCCTTGGCAGAGAGTTCAAAAACCAGAGGTCGTCGATTCAAGCTCAGTGGCAGAAGAATTAGAGGGGACGTCAGGACAAACTTTATTCCACGGAGGGAAGTGGGTGTCTGGAATTTGCTGACTGAGTTGGTGGTGGAGGCAGAGCCATAAACTCTTTTAAAAAGGACCTGGATGTGCACCTTAGGTGCTGTGAGCTGCAGGGCAATGGAAGGTGGAATTAGAGAGGGCATCTGGGTGTCTTTGACTTGGCATGGACCAGATGGACCTTCTGTGTTGCATTATTTCTATGGTCCAAACTCCTCCACAGAGTTGCTCCTCCTTCTCTCTGTGACCCTCCAAGAGCTCCACCTTCCAAGTTTGAACTAATGTAATTCTCTGATTACTTTCATGGTACTACTAACTAGCAAGTGCCACCAATCTCCTTGCAACTGTGTCTCGGTGCCCTGACACCAGTGTTCCTGGCCGAGTGATGCCAACAATAAGAGCCTACATTGATGGAATGCATTGAACATAGGAAAACATTGCAAGAGTCCCGGGAAAGCTGATAACTACAAAATTATTCTTTAACACCAACTGATAGATGACAACAACCAGGCGGGAGGTGAAACGTTGGATCCAAGTGCAAGGTTTTATAGATCATCTCGAAAGAAGAGAGAGAGAGAGAGAGAGAGAGAAAAAGACAGGAATATGGAAAACTTCAGGGAGGGTATTCCAGAGATTGGGACCTGGACAACTGAAGGACACTGAAACCAATGGTGAAGTAATTAAAGTGGGAACTTGCATGAGGTCAGGTTTGAAGAGGGCTAGAGCTCTCAAATGTTTTTGGACTGGAGACAATGACAGAATATTTGTTTTAAGCCCCTCATGGAGTGAGGATGTTCCTATCTGGGCCAGGATTCATTGCCCATCTCAAAGTTAAGAGTCAACCACATTGCTGTGGGTCTGGAGTCACTTGTAATCTAAACCAGGTAAGGACAGTAGGTTTCCTTCCCTAAAGGACATTAGTGACCCAGATTGTTTTTTCCACATAATCAGCAATTAATTCATGGTCATCATTAGTCTCTTAATGCACTTTTACTGCGTTTAAATTCCACCATCTGCTGGGGCAGGATTCAAACCTGGATGCCCAGAACATTACCAGATAAAAACCAAAAGATTTGCTGATGCTGTAAATCAGAAATTGCTGTAAAAGCTCAGCAGGTCTGGCAGCATCTGTAGAGAAATCAGAGTTAAGATTTCAGGTCCGGTGACCATTCCTCAGAACTGATGGTTCACTGATTTACCAACAGTTCTGAGGAAGGGTCACTGGACTCGAAACATTAACTCTGACTTCTCTCCACAGGTGCTACCAGACCTGCTGAGCTTTTCCAGCAATTTTGGTCTTTGCCCCCAAAACGTTACCTGCGTCTCTGGATTAATAGTCCAGTGATAGTACCTCTAGGCCATTACTCCCTCATGGAGGGATTTGAAAGCAAGGATTAGGATTTTAAAGCTGAGGGTTTGTTAGATGGGGAGCCTGTACTACTAATTAAGCACAGAAACAGATCATAGAATCCATACAGTGTTCAAGCATGCCATTCAGCCCATTTTCAAACTGACTCACTGAAGAGTATTCCACTCACACTCCATGCCCCTAGCCTATAACACTGCATATCACATGGCTAATCCACCTAGCCTGCATATCCCTGGACAATTTAACATGGCCAATCCACCCTGACTTGCACACCTTTGGACTGTGGGAGGAAACCGGAGCACCCGGAAGAAACCTACGCAGACACGGGAGAATGTGCAAACTCCACACAGACAGTCGTCTGAGGGAGGAATTGTACCAAGATCTCTGGTGTTGTGAGTCAGCAGTGCTAACCACTGAGGCCCCATGCTGCCCTTGGGTTGGGTCAATGAGGTTCTGAGTGAGTTAAGGTACGAGCAGCAGAGTCTTAGCCGAACGCAGGTTTATGTAAAAGTGGAAAACAGGAGAGCAGCTCGTCAGCCAACACCAGTATCAGCGATAGGGAATGGTTCTCAATGTCTGTGACACCACTATCCATATAAACATCGCACATTCCTGTCACCAGTAATAACAATAAAGTGCTTTATGACTGAATTGGACATGATCTCAGATTTCTTTTCCAGAGAATATGCATCAACCACGGGTTCGAAGGAACTGAGCATTCTGCAGCAGTGTGGTTGTTATAGGCTTGTCTCTCTCTTTCTCCCCCCAACTTCTTAAATATCTGGCTTCAAATTAGGAAAATGATAAAGTGGAGTCAAAGACAGGGCACTGGAAACCATGCGTGGATCAGTGTCTTATAACACAGGGCCACCATTCTCCCCATTAGACCCTGCATTCAAACCCTGGTCTCAGGGGCAAGACAAGTCTGTTAATACACTTTGTCCCAAAGTTTGACGATATAAATGACCTCTCGACTACATGTTTGCACATAGTTGAGGCATTGTTTTTAGTATTTTTCAGTGTCTGGGACAGGATAGGAAATGATTAAATTGACCACACCTGGCCAATAAGCTGGATTTCCCATGACACAATGCAATAAGATTTGATCCTTTACTTCCTGTTTAACATTCACCAGGAAAAACACTGAGCGGTGAGTTCAGGTCTGGCCCAACAATAATATTTAAATATGACACCACAGGGAACCCAAGTCGAACCCATTTCAAATATCATTGCCGCAGGGTTGTACATGTTCATGAGCAAAGAGATCGGGGGATCCGAGGTTGGAAGGGAAACATCTGTAGAGGGACAAATAACTACGAGTCTGTGACAGGGACAGTGTCCACCATCTTAGTGTAAAGTCTGAAAATATGCCTCTGGGTGTAGTTTCTTGATAGAAATAAGGAAATAAAAAGCAGAAATGCAGGAAATAACAAATTAAAATAGAAAATGTTAGCATTGAACAGAGGCAGGAAAACTGCAGGAAGGAAGCTGTTGGGATTAACACTTTGAATCTGATACTATTGGGAAGCTGTTACCATTGGATGTAGGTTTGCTCGCTGAGCTGGAAGGTTCATTTTCAGACGTTTCAAACGAACCTTCCAGCTCAGCGAGCAAACGTACAGCCAGAACCTCAACCTGAGCTACAAACCTTCTCAAAACTAGCTGTTGCCATTGTTTGAATGTTGGTTGACCTAAGCTCCATTACTAATATTTTCTGTTTATATTGAAGAATGTTCATGCTGCGTTAAACTGATTAGATTAGATTACATTACATTACAGTCTGGAAACAGGCCCTTCGGCCCAACAAGTCCACACCGACCCGCCGAAGCGAAACCCACCCATACCCCTACATTTACCCCTTACCTAACACTGCGGGCAATTTAGCTTGACCAATTCACCTGACCTGCACATCTTTGGACTGTGGGAGGAAACCGGAGCACCCGGAGGAAACCCACGCAGACACGGGGAGAATGTGCAAACTCCACACAGTCAGTCGCCTGAGGCAGGAAATGAACCCGGGTCTCCGGCGATGTGAGGCAGCAGTGCTAACCACTGTGCCACCGTGCTGCCCACTAACGGGATGCTGATGGGGCAGGTAGGCAACTGCATTATTATAGTGTGAAGGTACCCGGTGTTGGATTGGGGTGAACAAAGTCACACAACACCAGGTTACAGTCCAACGGCTTTAGCTGAAATCACAAGCTTTCGGAGCGCTGCTCTGTCAATCTGACAATGGAGCACTGCTGAGAAAGCTTGTGATTTCAAATAAACCTGTTGGACTATAACCTCATATTGTATTTACTTTACTCAGAGAGTAGTAAGGGTATGGAATGCTTTGCCTGCAACGGTAGTAGATTTGCCAACTTTAAGTGCATTTAAGTTGTCATTGGACGAGCATATGGATGTACATGGAATAGTGTAGGTTAGGTGGGCTTCAGATTGGTATGACTGATCGGCGCAACATCGAGGGCCGAAGGGCCTGTACTGCGCTGTAATGTTCTATGTTCTATGTGTCATTTCTCACATTATTATAAGCCGAGAAGCATCGTAAGTGCAAAAAGATTTGAATGCGTTCTGTGTTACTTTTTAAAATGTATTCATTTCAAAGCAATATTTAGTTATTAAAAAATATAAGTGCCTTAGTTATAAAAAGGAGGAAAGATTAGACTATTGCAACAATAAGAACAAATTTCATTTCCTCTTTGGATTTTTAATTGCTTTCCCCACTCCAATTTCTTTTCTCTCTCATTTTAATACCACAGGAGACTCCATAGTCCAAATATGCAAACAATTTAAAACAGGGAGCCTCTGTTAAACAGAGAACAGAATAACTACTGTTATTGCAGGAATCAGATTAACCTGGCCTCAATTAACTCAAAACCAGGAGCTGATGAAGTTGGAAGATTGCTTTCTGCAAAACTGACGTGCGGGCGTGCTGCCCCCATGTGGCACCGAGTAGATATTACATGGCTAAGGCATTGAGGTTCCCCAGCAGCTTTTAAAGTAACAGCCTGGAACATCAGTCAGAAGACAGCATGCATTACCCACAGCAAGACACATCAGTGAGTGGCAGGTTTAATTGAACGTGTGCAAGTTAAATCAGTCTGGATTATACATGGGAAGAAAATGGAATGATCAGTCAATTCCAATCAGTGCGAAACTTCTATTAATGGGTGGCATTATTCCATGGGCATATTACATTAAAGAAGGTTATTATGCACATTTAGGTCTGCAGAACCAACCTTCCCTACTTGTCTAAATGTGACCTAAGACTCCTCTTTCGTTCCGCCATTCGTCAGGTTTCTTGTGAGAACCATTGCAACGTTTCTGCACGGAAAGGGACCATTGGGACCGTCATGAATGCCCTGGCTGAGTATACTAGCCTGCCATTCTAATCCCAGGCCCACACCTGTGCAGGTGCCAGGATATCAGATGGCCACTGACCTTTCCCCTAGGGGAAAACATTTCCTTGTACAGAGTAGAGACAAGTTCACACCAAAGGCGCAGCGTGCCCAAGGGTGTGAGCTTGGAGCACGGACCTGGATTGACAGAATAACTTTTCAGATAAAGCCAGAAGGCTGAATGTTTGCACGGAAAGGCACAGGAAAAGCCAACTAGGTTGGGCAGCAGGTAAGCACGTCACAGATTGCTCATTGCAACATTTCAGGGAGGTTGTTTCACACTGTGTGGAATGTCTGGTTTGTTACGGGATGCTGATGGGGCAGGTAGGCAACTTCTGCCAAACTAATGGAGTGCTGATACTGTCTCAATTATAACCGTGGCTACATTTCTCAGATAGGAATGAGCTGAAGATAGAAATGGTAGCATTCAATTAGACTAATTTTTAGAGACCAAACTAACAAGACGAGACTAGACCAGAGTAAATAACAAGAGACGGGGTTAGCGCAGGTTACACCACAGAATACAAAACAGGTCAGAAACACATTTCATTCATAGGATGTTCTCTTCTTCGAAATGAACAATTAATCTCTGAAACAGGGGTCACCGAATATTAATGTGAGGACCTCTTTCCTCCTCCAGGGACACTGGGCTAATTACAGCACATTTCTCAGAATCGTTATGGCACAGAAGGAGGCCATTCGGCCCATCAAACCTGCTTCGGCATGTTAAATGAGCATCATCACTTACCACCAATCTCTCGCTTTTTTCCCCAGACCAATTAATTATACAATTAACTGACACACCTGATTTGTTTCTGATGCATATGATAAGACTTAGCTACTGAATCATTGGGTATTTTCCGTACACAAAAATGATGCAAATCAATTGAGACTCATTCTTACAAGAATATCACCTCACTCAATTCACAGTTACATCAAAGGTCGGTTTGAAGGATTAATCCCTTCTCCCTGTTACATAAATGGCCTGCTCAGGAATTTTAAACAAGAACGTAAATAATTGTAAAGATTTGTTCCTGTATTGTAGGGAAGGACAACAGTTAAATGTGCCCTTGCTGGACCATTTCAGAGTGCAGTTAAGTGCTAGCCTGTGGATCTGGATTCACATGTCAGCCAGACCAGGTAGAGATGACAGATTTCATTTTGTAACTATGATGGTAACAACAGCATGACAATTAACTTAAGTAGCTTTCCATTCTTTGTTAATTAACTTAAACTCACGAGTTGCTGTGGTGAGATTTGAAACCCCAACTCCATAGCACAGGTCTAAGTCTGAGTTACTGATATGGTGACATTACCACACCACCATCACCTCCTCGAACTGCGCCAACACTAAGGAAATCTTACTATAGCACAATTCTCTGGTAGCTTTTGCAATTTACTAACAAAAGGGTTAATCATCTTTGCTTTACAACAAGCATTTTCTAAATGATATATCTGTCTGTATTTACCAGTCAGTATTTAAACAACCAAAAAGCAAGTTGGAAAAATCATTACTCTGCCAAATATTTACTTTGGAGTCACAATCTCCCATGTGCTTTCTTCTTCCGACTGGAGTCTTGAGTATACAATTCAAAGACTCATCTCTGGCTGATATCCAATCACAACGATGTCTACTCCACAATGAGAGCCAATTAACTTAAAGTGCTAGGCCTCCAGCCCTATTCCTAAAGCAGCTCAAAGCTGCAGTTCAGAGTGTTAACACACTTACCATGGGTCCACTTTGGTGCCACAGTTCCAGAGATGTCTCAAGGAGGAAATGGTCATACATGACAGCAACCCATCGGATCAACGAATAGGGAGCGTCATTTATATAATTTGCACCATGTGCCAGCAAAGCCCCCAAACAATGAACATAGTATGATGCTTCTCAGGAAATACTTAAAATAATGTTACTGGTTTACTTGTGGGATATTGGGTGGTTCAGAATGGCTGGTGAAACAACTGTTTTTTGGGGTCTAGATTTGGGTGGTGCTGGAAAAACACAGCAAGTCAGGCAGCATCCGAGGAGCAGGAAAATCAACGTTTCAGGCAAAAGCCCTTCATCAGGAATAAGCAGGAAAATCAACATTTTGGGCAAAAGTCCTTCATCAGGAACCTTACTGCGAATCCTCTTGCAAGGATGCCTACCTTGAAGAAGTTCTCCTCCTCTCTCCACACCTTACTGGTGAAACAACTCTACTGCAACTGTTATTCCCCAATGTTCCTCTCCTGAAGGTGTTGACTCCTTTTTCTTTTTACAATCTGCATACCAGCAGCTTCCCAGTCCCTCAGCTAGACAGTGGACCAAGTGCAGAGAGGATCACAATGGAACTGTCTGCCCCTATCCATTCTCTCAGACACATTGTCTCTCTCTATCTATCTCTCTCTCTCTCTCTTATGCGCACACAAACACACTCTCTGAAAGGTCAGGATAGCAGTTTTTAGCTCGCTGTTTAGAAATGGTACTGGAGGCCTGGCACTTTAACTTGTTGAAGATTATGGTGCTGGAAAAGCACAGCCTATCAGGCAGCATCCGAGGAGCAGGAGAGTCAACGTTTCGAGCATAAGCCCTTCATTTTCATTCCTGATGAAGAGCTCATGCCCGAAACATCGACTCTCCTGCTCCTCGGATGCTGCCTGACCGGCTGTATTTTTTCAGCAATACAGTCTTCAACTCTAATCTCCAGCACCTGCAGTCATCACTTTCTCTCACTTTAAGTTAATTGGCGATTTAATGTTTGCAACCCCAACACAGGGAAACTGAAGCCAAGCTGTAAGAACTTGTCTTCCTTGTCCAACTTGGACATGAGCCATCAACTGGGAAATCAGGAGCTCGACAGTGAGATCTTGATCTGTGAGGCACATTTGCTGACTGGATTTTAAAAAAATACTCTAGCTTTTCTTAAAGTGGCAACATCTTTGTTACTTTCAATTAGATAGAATCTGCAGCAGGTGGATTCAGACCAGAGCAACAATGCTTCTGATTTAGAAGTGTTGGCACCATATGCTAGTGTCTACTTCCACTTTTCCCACTTTTCATCATGTAATCCCATCAGCTATTTCTCCTATCCTTAGGTCCCTCGCCTACTTCACTGGTTTCATCAGGGGGAATCTGCTGTTGGAGAAAAAGAGAGGAAATTACTCTTCTATTTTATATGGTACCTGATCATGCTTTCAGGGTATCCCAAAGTGCTTTCTACAATATTCACCAGGATGCGAGCATTGCTGACAAATATATCGCACCCCTAGATACTCTTAAGGTGGTTGTGGTCAGCCTGGTTTTTCAACCACTGGTCTGCAGAAGGCGTTGTTAGGTAAATCGTCATGGGATTTTAAGACAGTAACATTTAAAAACAGATTTGGTGGTGCTAGTGTTGGGCTGGGGTGTACCAGGTTAAAAATCACACAACACCAGGTTATAATCCAACAGGTTTATTTGGAAGCACTAGTTTTCGGAGCACTGCTCCTTCATCAGGTGGTTGTGATGGAAGCGCTTGAAGGAGCAGTCCTCCAAAAGCTAGTGCTTCCAAATAAACATGTTAGACTATAACCTGGTGTTGTGTGATTTTTAAAATTTTATAACAGGTTAGTTTTGAAATGGCATCACTGCTGTAATGTTGACAAATGTAGTAGTGGCTGCTCTGAGCACTGCAAGGTCCACATACACCAATGAGATGCATGCCCAGCTAACCTACATTTGACAGGCAGCTCAGTGGTTAGCACTGCTGCCTCACAGCACCAGGGACCTGGGTTCATTTCCACTCTTGGGCAACTGTCTACGTGGAATTTGCACATTCTCCCTGTGTCTGCATGGGTTTCCTCCGAGTGCTCCTTCCCACAATCCAAAGATGAGCAGGTTAGATGGATTGGCCAAGCTAAATTGTCCATAGTGTGCAGGAATGTTAGGTGCACTAGTCAGGGGCAAATATAGAATATTAGGGTCGGGGAATGGGTCTGGATGGGTTACTTTTCCGAGGGTCAATGTGGACTTGTTGGGCTGAAGGACCTGTTTTCACACTGCAGGGATTCTATGATGTACAAGTTAGGTGGATTAGCTAAATTGTCCCATAGTGTCCAGTGATGCGCAAGCTGGATGGATTAGATGGGAAATGCAGAGTGATCGGGTAGGGGGTGTTGCTTGGGGTGGGATGCTCTTCAGAGGGTTGGCGATGACCCGATGGCTGAGTGGCCTACTTTCAAGCTGTAGAAAGCACATGGAAAGTAGGGTTTTAACCAGAACACAGAGAACTCTGAGCTATTCTGTGATGGGTGCCATGGAAGTATTGGCTGGGAGCCCAGATGGTACAACTATGTCCAAGGTTTGACACTGATGTATCGCAGTGAGAGGTCTGATTGGCACATTACCCTCATGTCCTGCATATAATCAAAGATCTAACGGTTTAAATGATGTGGTGGTAAAAGTCAGAAGTCATGTGGCACCAGGTTGTAGTCCAGCAGGTTTATTGAAATCACAAGCTTTTGAGGCTCTGTTCTTTTGTCAGGTGAAGTGGAGGGAAGCGCACAGACACTGAGTATATAAGTGGAGAGATAATGGCAAGATAATTCCAGGTAACTTAGAATGTCAAAAGACAGGTAGCAAATAGTGTGAGTAGAATTTTGACAGGTTGAATAACAAGTGCCTTAATTAATCAGTTCATAGGTCATCCTATGTTGTTCAGCTGTTGACACTTCACTCACACCATTTGACAGTCTTGATCATCTGGTTTGTTATTCTGACATTGTCCACCCAGTCCATCACTGGCACCTCCATATCTTTGATCTGTAGGTTGATTGAAATTCTTTTCTACTAATTCTTTTTGACAGTAGCTGGCTGACAATATTCAGCGGGAGAGTTCTTCTTTCGGCCTGCTTCCTTTTGATTCGCTTGTTGGCTTCGAGCACTCAGAGTGATAGAATCTCTTACCTGAAATGCAAAGGTCACTAGTGGATGGTTTTTTGGCTGTTGCCTTTAACGCCCTTGCGGGTGGGACAGTGGCTCAGTGGTTAGCACTGTTGCCTCACAGCGACAGGGACACGGGTTCAATTCCTGCCTCGGGCAACCGTCTGTGGAGTTTGCACATTCTCCTAATGTCTGCGTGGGTTTCCTCCGGGTGCTCCGGTTTCCTCCTACAGTCCAAAGGTGTGCCGGTCAGGTGAATTGGCCATGCTAAATTGCCCATAGTGTTAGGTGCATTAGTCAGGGGTGAATGTAGGGGAATGGGTCTGGGTGGGTTGCTCTTCGGAGGGTCGATGTGGACTTGTTAGGCTGAAGGGCCTGTTTCCACACTGTAGGGAATCTAATCTAATCTAAAAAAAAGTCATTCTTGAAACCAGACGAGTACTTACAAGTATCTCAGCCAACTGGCACACATAAGCACCTCAGCTTACTTGCGCACTTTCTTCCATTAACAACCCTGTAGACCCTGGCTTTCAATCTTTGTTCTTATGTAGAAAGGTGAAGACACTAAACATCTCTCTTGCCCTGTCTTGCAGGCATTCCCCCAACCTTATTCACAGTTGGAATTAATTCCAGGGGTTACACATCAGTTTGTAATGCACTTTCTCCCTTTTAAGTTGATACCTTTGAACTTCCTTGGCATCTCATCAGGTGCATCATTCCAGGGTCTCTCTCATTCCCTTCATACAGCCACAGAATTTACATCCACAGGCATCCTTTGATGCTTAGCCTTTTTAAGAGGAAAAAAACCATTATAAGTAGAAGTTCAGCATATCCATAAGTACATTGTGATTCCTCTGTTGTAATAATAAATGTACAGGACATGAGCAAACTGTGAGTGGGAGCAAAAAAGGACAAAAAGAAGGTTTGCAATTGGATATAAAAACCAGAAGGGATTGAGTGATAAAACATTGGTCTTCCAGGGTCAATTAAAATGGAAAGGGGTTAGGAACTGTCTAGAGCAGATGTACTAAGGACTGGAATGGAAGGCTGGAATAAGGAAAGAAAAGGAAACAACAGGAGAGGTAAGAATTAACTACAAGGGACCTTCCTTATATCCGCATCTCACTCACTCCTCCCTGTTCCAAACCATTATATGCCTACCTTCACCGTGCTCTGATCAAAGGTCACAGCCCTGAAATGCTAAATTTATTTCCCTCCACATAGACGCTATCTGACATGTTGAGTTTCTCTCATAAAGATATAGAGTCATAGAGATGCACAACATGGAAACAGACCCTTCGGTCCAACTTGTCCATGCTGACCAGATATCACAACCCAATCTAGTCCCACTCGCCAGCACCTGGCCCATATCCCTCTAAACCCTTCATATTCATTTACCCATCCAGATACCTTTTAAATGTTGCAATTGTACTAACCTCCACCACTTCCTCTGGTAGCTCATTCCATATACGTACTACCCTCTGTGTGAAAAAGCTGCCCCTCGGGTCTCTTTTATATCTTTCTCCTCTCACCCTAAACCTATGCCCTCTAGTTCTGGACTCCCATATCCTGTACAGCCGCAACATGACCTCCTAACTCCTGTACTCAATATTCTGACCAATAAAGGAAAGCAAACCAAATGTCTTCTTCACTATCCTATCTACCCGCAACTCCATTTTCAAGGAGCTATGAACCTGCACTCCAAGGTCTCACCCAGTATTTGCAATATTTTGTATTTACACTGGCTATTTCCTGGTTACTGTTACACAGAACAACCTGTTAATTATATAGCTATTTAATTAACTGAATGTTGATTTCACCATAGGATTCGAACAGATGATCATAACCATGACTCAATTGTAACTCCAAATAAATCTAGGAAGGAATAGATTTCAAAATGCACTTAGCCAATAAGTTGATTAACAGTGATTAATAATCATTAGCTTTAGTTAAAATGACTGGTTCATATAAAGAACAAGTAGATTTAGGGGGCAAAGATTTGTCTGAACATCAGAAACCAGAGAGAGTACAGCAGAGGTTCACTGGGATGATATCAGAAATGTCCTCTACGGAGAAATTGATTCAACTGGGCCTGTATTGACCAAAGTTTAGAAGGTATTTGATTGAAATGGATAAAATTCTAAAGAGACTGTATAGATTAGATGTAGGAAGAATGTTTCCTCTGTTTGGAGAGTCTCGAACCAGGGGTCACAGTCTGAGGATACAGACTAGGCCATTTAGGACTGAGATGGGAAACCATTCCCTCTCTCAGAGGGTAGTTAACTCTGTGGAATCCTTCACCACAGAAGACTGTAGAGACCAAGTCACTGAATCTATTCAAGAAAGAGATTTTTTTTAAATTTTGAAGACATCGAGGGCAGAAAGCATGAATGTGGCATTGAGGCCGGGGTCAGCCACAATCAGATTGAATTGTGGGATGGTCCCAAGATGCCAAACAGCCCACACCTCATCCTGTGGACCTGTGGGTGAAGTGGACCGAAGGAAGTTCATGGAAATCCTGCGGTGAGTCGAGATTACAAGTACTGTAATGATGTGTTCTGGTGGAGGCAGTGAGATAGAATGGACAAGAGTGATGGGATCAATGCTGGAAAGGAAGATCAATATAGAAGCTAGGAGCAGGAGAAGCCATTCAGCCCTTCAAGCTTGTTCCACCATTTGGTTAGATCACTGTCAGTATATCCATTGCATGTCCAGAGAACACAGTACATAATCAAGGCTGATGCTTCAGTATAGTGGCGATGTCAATGGAATAATAATCCAGACTCTGGTGTAAGGATACTGGGTCAAACCACACCATGGCAACTGGTGGAACTTAAACGTCCGCCTCAGTAACGGTGACCATGGCAACTATCATCAATTGTCATGAAAGCCCATCTGGTTCATTAATATCTTTCAGGGAAAGAAATCTGCAAGACTTACCCCCTGGCCAGGTCTACATGTGACTCCAGGCTGACAGCAGCAAGGTTGACTCTGACATGCAATGGATTAGTAAACTCCTCAGTTCAAGGAAGGTCAGGCAGCGTCCAGGGAACAGGAGAATCGACGTTTCGGGCATAAGCCCTTCTTCAGGAAAGAAGGGCTTATGCCCGAAACGTTGATTCTCCTGTTCCCTGGATGCTGCCTGACCTGCTGCGCTTTTCCAGCAACACATTTTCAGCTCTGATCTCCAGCATCTGCAGACCTCACTTTCTCCTCAGTTCAAGGGCAAATTGTAACTGACGGACACTTGGATTACCACCATCTAAAGAGGAATTCGAGGGACTCAAGAAACACATACCTGTCATTGAGAGGCAGAAGGATGTTTTCAGTCCCGAGCGACAAAGAAGAGCATGATTTCAGCAGCGACTCTCAACGTATCTTGGACTCTCCACTGACTTGGCTGTTGGATTCTCAAAGCAGCCAGAAGAGCAAGCTCCCACTGTCAGCTTTGACCACGATTGGGTCACACAGTCAACACCTCTGCTTCAATACTGACTGCGTTCAGACCTCGGTTTTGAGCTCTTTGAAGCATACTTCTGTCCCTCTTATAGACAACTGCAGTTGGACTCTCATTCCAATCCCAATATCAAGAACCCTAAGCAAAACACACCAGCAATATTTCAACTTTGCTTCCACATTGAATTTCTATGAGCAGTGGTGAACTGTGCAATCCTTGTTTATTCTGTAATTAAATCAATTAATTCTTCGGGGCAGTTTTATTTATTTCTTTCTTAATGTAGCAGTACATGCTTTGGTACGATGTTAGCTGAGGAATGATGGTCTAAAGCCACGTGTAAAGACTATGAGAACCAGAAGGAGATTCAGGAGTGGAAAGGATAACATTCCCTCCTTGCACTCAGCAAGCACATTTGGATTGCCTTTCTGGAAAGCAATCAACAGTGGAAGTTTTTGGCTCATTTTACTTTCAACAACTTGGAAAATAATTCATGAGCTTTACAAACAGCCCTGGATGTGATTAACTAACACAGCTCAGCATGCATGTTGAATCTGGAAGCCTCTCTCAAGTTACCCACCAAGCAACTTAGCTGCGACACACACACACACACACACAAACACACAGAGACATGCTTATACACAAAGACAAGCTCACACAGACACGGTCACACAGACGCTCACACACACACACAGACAGACATGCTCACACACGCAGACAGACACACACACGCAGACATGCTCATACACACACATGCTCACACAAAGACACAAGCACGCTCACACAGACGCTCACACACAGACTCAGACACACACTGACATGCTCACACACACACCCAGACATGCTCACACGCGCACTCTCTCTCTTTCTCCCTCCCTCCTTCCCTCCCTCCTTGGAAACAGGAAGAAGAGACAGATTAATGAAAGAGTATAGGAAAAACTCATTTTATTTCTTTATACAAACTCCAACTAAATACTTGTTTAAATAGTATCCTGATAATAAATTAAAAAAATAACCATTCATAAACATAACATGGCATTAATATTCCTCTACACATTAATACATTTTGTTACATCTGATCAAAGACCCCTCAGATATTATTCAGGGGATCTGTGGTAGAGTGTCTGCAAGCTATCATTGTAATGACTTAAGTGAGTTTTGCGAAATCACATCCTTGTTCAAGTTTTTGTCGTTGACCCAACTTCTTCTGAGTGTGGGTGGTTCCTCACCAATCAGATCAGAGATGCTATTTCACACCAGATGGGTCTTGAAACTTGGGCCTCCTGCCTCTGAGGTAGGGACACTACCACTGTGCCACATGAGCCCTTCTCCTGCTGAATGTATTAACTTCTTCACCATTGGATGTACCTGGTGGCGGTGGGATTAGGGGGAAGGCATTAATAGATTCTGGAAGCATACGTTCCATTGCTAAACATTTTTGTGTGTGCCCAAATCCAAGATGAAGCAGCTGGAGGATGAAATCAGGTGTCCTTTCTTTGTAAGTGTTTTACCACATTTCCTATCTCAGGCAGATCTTCCAGGGTTGCCAACTCTAATTGGGTGCAGTCCCAAAAAAGACGTCAGATGCCATCCCATCTCAAACAACTCCACCCAGACACTGATAAAGGAAAATATTACAAAAAAAAACAATTATTTCGATGCCCCAACGAGATTTCATTCTCCAACGTTCTTTTTTTAAGAAGAATTTTAAGAATCCCTACAGTGTGGAAATAGGCCATTCAACGCAACACCGACCTTCCGAAGAGCAACCCACCCAGACACACTCCCCTACCCTATTACTCTACATTTACCCCTGACTAATGCACCTAACCTACACATCCCTGAACACTATGGGCAGTTTAGTATGGCCAATTCACCCAACCTGCACATCTTTAGACTGTGGGAGGAAACTGGAGCACCCGGAGGAAATCCACGCAGACATGGGGAGAATGTGCAAACTGTACACAGACGGTCGTCCGAGGGTGGAACTGGACCTGAATCCCTGGTGCTGTGAAGCAGCAGTGCTAACCACTGAGCCACTTTGCCGCCCATAACGTCTCGGAGCCACACTGTAGAACCTCTGCCAGATGAATCATTACACCAAGACCCCATATTTGCCTCTCAGGTAGATGCTGCACTGATCCAGAAAAAGGATGGCCTTGCAGTGTGCCAGTGAACACCGGCAATTCTGGGAAGCAGTTGACAATCCTGGGCATGCTTCTGTCTGAGTGGGATGTGGGTCAGCGGTAACAATAAGTGTTTCATACAATCATGGAATCCCCTACAGTGCAGAAGCAGGCCATTCAGCCCATTGAATCCACACCTACCCACCCAAAGAGCATCCCACACCCCATCCCTACCCCTATCCCTGCAACCGTACATTTCCCATTGGCTAACCTACCTACGGAGCAAGTTAGCATGGCTGCAATTGTGTCTGTCCTCGGATTTTGCCTGCTCCTCGGATGCTGCCTGAATTGCTGTGCTCTTCCAGCACCACTAATCCAGAATCTGTTTTCCAGCATCTGCAGTCATTGTTTTTACCTTTTGCACCTGTCCATCAAGGAGCTGGGGAAAGATTGTGAACAACTAAGACTCATCTGACACCATGACATCAGCTAGGAGGGGAAAAGATGAGAAAAAGGGTAGAAATTTGACAACAAACGTGCTTTCTGAGTACCCGGTCTGGGGCCAATACCTTACCACCACTGCTGAACAATAGTCCATTTTATAAAACCACGTTAACTTCCTTAATTGCTTCTCTCATGCAGTTGACTTTATACTTCATCACCGATATCCTTTATGACTGTCATTGCACAGTAGAAGTTTCAGTTCAAAAATTAAAATGTTTAAGCAATGCATTACCCAACAATAAACGATACAATAGATAAAAAGTTACCCAGTATAAAGAATTTGTGATTCTTTAGCAACTTTTATAACCTCAGAATGACTTTACAAGCAATTAAGTACTTTTTGTAGGAAATTACAGCAGCCAATTTGCACATAACAAGCTCTTCCAAATAGCAGCGAGGTAATGACCAGTTGGTATAGAAGTTGGTTGAGGGACTATTGTCAGTTATTGCATCAGAAGGATTCTCCTGCTCTTCCTCAAATAACGGCCCGAAATCAGTGGAAAGTGCTAAATTGCTGAGGGTGACACCCATCAGATGAATAATTAGATTAAATCAAGACCCCATCTGCCCTCTTGGAAGGACAGTGAGCTCTTCAAAGACAAGAAAGGGAGATTTTCCCAGTGTGTAAGCCAATGCTTACCTCTCGAAAAGCAGCCTGAAGTCAGGTCGTTCTCTCTGACGTTTGAGAGATATTGCTGCGTGCAAATTGACTGCCGCATTTCCTTACATCATAACAGTGACCACACTTCAGAAGTACTCCACTAGGAGCAAGGCCTTTGCATATCCTGGTTTTGTGAGCATCCACTTTCTGCAAACTTCGGCACAGGACCAGTCCCCCATCCCACTTTCTGCAGGAGTGCAAAAGTACAACACTCATCACATCATAATTACCCTTTCACAACACTCGGGCACATTGCAAGGACTGTCTGCTGTATAATCAGCAAAACAGTAGCAATTCAACAGTCCTGATCCTGTCCACTAATATGATTGCTGTCTCTGTTAAAATCATATAAGTCTCCTCAGATCAGCCTCTCTGGCACAACAAGAATGGACAAACTTCTAAAGCTCTGTTACTGGAGATGGGCGAGTGCTCTGACATTACTATCAAAAATATCTGGTCCTCTGATAGAGTCATAGAGATGGACAGCATGGAAGCAGACCCTTCGGTCCAACCCGTCCGTGCCGACCAGATATCCCAACACAAACAATTTGAGATCGTCTACACAATTACAATGGGTTATACATCGTCAAGCTGTCTGGAGCAGAGATGTTTGAAAAACAGATTTTACATTTGCGTGTTTGAATAAATTTCCGTTTCTGAATTACATTAACGTCCTTTGCCCTCAATATCAGTTGCCGCCATATGAAACCATATCATCTCATTGCAGTATTGATAATAGGTACGTTCCAATCCAATGCCTCAGAGCCAAGGTCTGGGTCAAGTATTTCACTTGCATTTTCAATATACCCAGTTTGCATGTGCTCAAGAAATACTTTCATTTAAGACCTAGTTTCCACTATTAGCTCAACTAGACCTACTGAACATCCCATGGCTTGATTCAAATGAAACCGAAGATACAAAAGCAGATTGAAACAAACCAAAGATAGGTTAGAAATACCATGTGTACCAAGAAAATGAGACTTAAGAAAAGAAAATCTCAAAACATAGAGGAGGAGCAAAGTGCAACATGAACAGGAAACAGTGAGGTAATTTCCACTGTTAGTAGAATCCTGGACAGCTATATAAAGCATGCCTTTCATTTCCACAACTGTTGTACCTTAATAAAAGCTCTCACATACATGAGTGACAAAGTCATTTCTCTCATTGCACTAATCTCTCTCGCTCCAGTTCAGTATAACTTTGCCTATATCTTTACAGTTTTCTAGGCATTCATCTGTTCTTAATATCCCAGGCTAACGCCACCAGGGTCACTATGACATGTTGTCTCTCTAAGATCTGGATATTTTACCTCTACAAACTGCTCAATTCATGTATAAACACCACCCTCATGAGAGAATACATATGGGTGGGCCCTATTTAGGATCACTGTTTCCTGAATGACATAGTTCCCCCGTACGTAAAGGATTATAAAAATGATATTGCAACAATCAAGTAGTGGGCTCGCAGATTAGTGGATAGCAAAAATTAACTCAGCACATGAATGGCAGAGTACGTTGAACCAAAGTGGAATTAATTTACTTTTTATCCAACCGTGAGCTCCGCTTGTGCAACTCAATAAAGTTCATAAAAACAGCAAAGGCATCTGTCGGTGGTGATTATGCTCTCCATTACCGGTGATACGGAAAACGGTTTGGATGAATAGAGTAAGTATATGCTCTTCAGAAATATGGGAAAAGAAATAACTCAACTGGAGAAATAACTCAACTCAATGAAGATGACCATGGCAGGTTATTGGTCAAGCTCACTGCAATGCGGTGAAAGGCATGTTTTACCCTTGATTTCCCCGTGCATTTGTCCACTTGTTTCAACAAACAATAATGAATGAGCTAATATATTCGTAGCTATGAGGGAAAGATTTAGACTGACAGATCTTGAGTCATCGTAAACTTGCACAACAGTTCACATACATGTTAACACAGCTCCTCAATGACTAGGTCTTCAGGTAAGCTTCAGGTAAGATACAATCCCCAAACTTCACAAAGTCTGCCTTTCTTTCTAAAAGACTTATTCCACCTTTTCTCGGTCAAGAAATGCCCTCATGAGTGATACCATCGTTGAAGAAATGAATAGAATCCCTGTAGTTCTATGTGATGTTCTTTACCCCTGTATGGTTTATCTTTTTCTACGCTTCTTCACTGCTCGTGGGTTTTTCTCTGAGAAATCTTCTTACAAATTTGTAATCCTAAATTATTCCCTTTGTCTTTTTTCATGTTGAGTCCTGAATGCAGCGAGAGTTTGATATTTTAATGTTCCCCTGCACAGCAGGGATAGGCTGTTTTCCTTCACTTTGGTTCGTTGTCTAAGACACTTCTCTGTGTATCATTGCCATTAATGTGGAATTGTTTGGCTTCAAAATATTCTTGATTTGCGATGCAGATGCAGTCAAATGCAGCAGGTACAGTAGCTTGCGACTTTCTTCAGTAGGGAGAGTCGAGCGAAAGGATTCTCGGGTAGTGGTTCTGGCAAAGAAGGCAGACGATGTCAAGCATAATCTTGGCTGCTTTCCTTCACTTCCATTAGTCCTAGCTGAAGGATGATTCAAGGTCAACTCTTCACTATTGTGGAAGCATTTCCACCATCCAGTACCCTGCAAGATGCAAAAGATTTCTCATAATACTAAAGTACAATTTGTAATTAAGGGTATTCAAAGAAACTCATGATTAGATTCCCTACAGAATGGAAACAGGCCATTCTGCCCATCAAGTCCACACCAACCCTTTAAAGAGTAACCCGCCCAGACCCATTCCCCTACATCAACCCCTGACTATGGGCAATTTAGTATGGTTAATCCACCCTAACCTGCACATCTTTGGACTATGGGAGGAAACTGGAGCACCCAGAAGAAACCCACACAGACACAGGGAGAATATGCAAACTCCACACAGACAATCACCTGAGGTGGGAATTGAACACAGCTCCCTGGCCCTGTGAGGCAGCAGTGCTAACCACTGAGCCACCGTGCCACCATATCTGACAAAACCAACACTGGGCTCTTTTGTCACAAATAGCACACCTGTGGCCCTTATTTCCGCTCCTCAGCAGTTATTGGTAATGTGGAGATAGATTTATCGAGTTGCAGAGATGTATAGTATGGAAATAGATCCTTCAGTGAAATTCATCCAGATATGCTAAACTAATCTAGTCCCATTTGTCAGCTTTTGGCCCATATCCCTCCAAGCCCTTTCTATTCACACACTCATTCATATGCCTTTTAAATGCTGTAACTATACCAGCCTCTACCACTTCCTCTGACAGCTCATTCCATACACACACCACCCTCTGCATTAAAAATATGCCCCTTAGATCCCTTTCAATTGTTTCCACTCTCACCTTACACCTATGTCCTCTAGGTTTGGACTCCCCTACCCCGGGAAAAAGATGTTGACGGTTCACCCCATCCAAGACTCTCATGATGTTATAAACCTCTATAAGGTCATCCCTCATAAACATAATCACAAGCTACTCCAGATTTCAGATGTCAGCTATAGACAGCAGGAAGTATGCATTTGATAGGCAGAAAGATGAATTCATCACATTATTAAGATCTGGCTTGCTTATTTGAAATTTGGATCCTGAAAAGTTTGCAGTTTGCAGCCATGGAATAGACTAGTCAAAATAGCAGCCATTTGTACAGTGTTCCAATGTGACAGTGAAACTATTTATATGAGATTTCCTAAGTATAGCAAGGGAGACAGATAAAGGAAAATTCTCACCTTGCTTTGAGCTAGATAAATAACTATTTGGTCACACCCCTCTTCTCTAAACAACCAAGGATCAAAATAAACATTTTCAACTCAAGGGACTGTCAACACTTATCAAGATCAGGTACACCCTGCAACAACTACCAGATGTCAACACATAACGAGCCACATTGGGTTAAATCTACTAAACTGATCCCTGCCTTTCACAACAGCTCCTAAGCAGGGTATTGGAGAGCTGAAGAATAGACTTCTGGTCATACTGTCTACCGACTAAATCACTGGAGAAAATTCTATAGTCATTCTACAGGTCAGCCTCTATTAGAAAGGAGCCAAGAGTGTGGTGCTGGAAAAGCACAGCAGGTCAGGCAGTGTCCGAGGAGCAGGACAATCGACATTACGGACAGAAACATCGATTCTCCTGCTCCTCGGATGCTGCCTGACCTGCTGTGCTTTTCCAGCGCCACACTCTCGACTCTGATCTCAAGCAACTGCAGTCCTGACTTTCTCCTCCATTAGAAAGTATCAAGTTAAAGATAACAGAAAAACGTGGGCTAGGTTCACCATGAGCAGCAACTTGTGAATCTGGCCCTTCTTAATTATTTTTTAAAAGAAAAGGTTGCTTATTGGGAACGGCCACAAAAGGGAAAATGGATAGCTGCATGGTCATATTTGTAGAAGTGAAAAGTTATACTGAACACTCAGAATTTAATCAAATTTATCTGAAGTATGAATTAAGCTCCGATTTTCAGAATGTCTCCTGACAGTGTCACGTTATAGAATCAGAACTGATTCTAGGCTGTTGGATCTGATATTACACATTGTTTAAATTCTATTCTTCAGCTCTTTTGATAGACTTAACAAATTCCCTTTTTAAATTATTACAGTCTCTGCCTTCATACTTACTTCCAGTAGGGTCTTCACAGTCTAACATATCTAAGTTTGAAAATATTTCTCCCAAGTTTCTCCTTCATTCTAGTTACAATTTTCAATCTCTTCAGTTAGTGGAAACAATTTTTTAATCCTTTAATACCATGCGTAATCTTGAATACCCTTTTAAGATCTCTATTAATCTTCCTTCTTCAGTGGTCTTCTAAGGAAGGAGTTTTACTCCCAGGAAGTCTATATTCTTTTGAATTTTCTTCCATGAAGACCTGCAGAGGCTGGGTCATTCAAGGCTGAAGTAAGCAGATTTCTAATCCACAAGGAAATCGAGGGTTATTGGGGGTGGGGGAGAGGTTAGGATTTCATAAAGAAGTGAGATATGGCAACAGATCGGAATTATCTTACTGAATGGTACAGCAGGCTTGGTAGATCAGAAGATCTGCTGTAATCATCTTACATTACAGGAGTATGATAAGTGGTGAGCAGTCATTATCCATCCTGACGAAGGGCTTTTGCCTGAAACATCAGTTTTCCTGCTCCTCGGATGCTGCCTGATCTGCTGTGCTTTTCCAGCACTACTCTAACCTTGACTCTAATCTCCAGCATCTGCAGTACCCACCTCCGCCTAGTCATTATCCATCCACCAAGTCACTGCCATCATTGTGTTTATTTCAACAAAATTCTTTAAAAATGTATCAAGATTCTTCTTTATTTCGTAGTGAAGTAGGAATTAAGGAAAAGTATGATGTGCTGGCTGCACTGGGAAAGAAAATTCACCTCCCAACCTGTCATGTCTGTAGTAGGTTAAAAGTAAAGAAGGTGCAGGATGAGAAAAGGATTTCCTCAGTTCACCAAGACACAATGAGCAGAAATGTTAGTGGTCATGATTCAAAGAGAGCAGGACGGTCCAAATGACCCCAACATTAATTCATATTCTACAGCTGTCAATGGCACTGGGGATCAGAATCCTACCCGGAGGCCCAGACATAGATCAATAGCCCTACACGGAAATCGGAGTCCAATGGGAGTGTTGAGGGAGGGGGAGGGGGTTTGGCATCATTGGGTGAAGGAGGATATTGAAGAACATGACTGAAGGAGGCATAGATCTCAGTTGGGGAGGGGAGGTGGTGATGGCAGGGTGACAGCAGGGCACGGAATGGAGGTATTTTTGGGTGGAGGAATACATGGAAGGTGGACCTGATCACAGAGGTACCTCAGGCAGCGTTTGCGTTGGGCAGGATAAGGGTGTAGGCCTTACCTCTTACATCCACAAAGTCCTTACCTTGGAGGAACCACAATGTTCAGAACCCGACATCTCAGAAACCCGAGATCTTGGTAATAACTAAAGTTGAAAAGCTCAGTGACTATGAGGCAGACTCTCTTGGGTTGAATGCCTCTCCACTTTCCAGCCTCAGTGAAATGGCCAAGTTGGAAGTGGGTTTGAGTCAGTAAACAGATTTGTCCAAGCAGAGACTCTCACCTACCATGTTAACCAATCTTACATTAAAATTCACATTAAGCTGACCAAAAGTGTCCGTTTAACAATCTTTGATAATACTGTTCCCCACGCTGCAGTGGGGGCAGGGTCATTAAATATGTCTGAGGTTGAGTTAAGGTTGAGTCTTCATTGACAAGAATTCAAAGGGAATGGGGATAGATAGGATACTGAAGTTAAGGTTACAGTCAGACCTGCCATGATCTTATTCAATGCAGAGGGAGCTTGAGTCTCGATGCTGGTACATTTAGTCAAGAACATCAGATCAAATGTATTTAGGTTAGTTAACTTTATTAAGCTCATTTAAATTTAGTGTCGTGAAATATAGAGAAGAAAAGACAGCAAAGAATGAAATGTGTGTAATCTGATTACACAAAGGACATGGAAAAATATACCCTTTTCACATAATTAGAATATGATTTTTATCAGCCCCACTTCTACAAAAATGTTATAATGACTTCAGAGGTGAAATACTTGACTCTAAGCCACATGGAGCAGAAAGAATCAAAGTTTATCTCTGGTCTGTTGATTGCAACTGGGAATTTGACCACTGCCAGAGGTGGGAAAGGGGAAGTTGTCAGATCTTTCACCTCTTGTGATTGCACATCAACTGCAACAGCACAGTCCCAATAACCTACTGTAACTCAAGTTTTCAGCTTGACACATTTCATAGTCCAATGCCAGTCAAAGGTCACATCTGAACAATGGCCTCTTGGTTAAGATCCTTGGGAATAATCACTGCTCACAAATCATAGCCCAGTGAGGAAACTTCTTCAGGGCAGAGGGGGAGGGAAACATTGGACAAAAACAATACCACTGAGGTCAAATGTACTTTATTCAACTGTTTCTATTTCTAAGAAAACATATCCATCGGACCGAATGCATGTCAGTCATAGATACTGAATACGGCTTCTTTTAAACATGTTTAGATTTACTGGCCCCAGCAGTCAAACAGCATTTTGTTTCTCAGGCCTTTGCTGAGGCAATTCAGAACTGGATACTCATAGTCCAATATGTGGCTAGGAAATTCGTGTTTAAATCAATTTGACTAGAATATGACACCGCCCTGGTATTTCAGATGGTTGACGTGTCCATGTTCAGTGATGGATTTTATAAGTTAGGAATGGTAGAAATTACAGAATGAGAATAGGCCATCTGCCATCAAATTTGAACCCTGAATAGGCTGTGAAATCCATCGCATTATAGACTTAGTCCCATGCTTTTAGTCTCTGAAGAGAAACATAGAATCCCTCCAGTGTGGGAAAAGGCCATTTGGCCCAACAAGCCCATACTGACCCTCTGAAGAGTAAGCCACCCATCTCCGTAATTTATGCACCTGACCTGTACACCCCTAAACAATTTAGCATGGCTACTTCATCTTTGGACTGTGGGAGGTGACCGGAGGAAACCCACACAGAAATGAGGAGAATGTGCAAACTCTACACAGACAGTCACCCAAGGGTGGAATCAGAGCCGGGTCCTTGGTGCTGTGAAGCAGCAGTGCTAACCACTGAGCCACTGTTCCATGTTGACTAAATACTTCTGAATTCCCAGTGGAAAGAATGAGGCTCAGGAATGTTGTGTAACCTTCAGAATCACCTAAACCTTGATTAGCTGTTTTAAATTCTCAATGTCTCAGGAAGCACAGTGCTCTTGCATTCTATTATATTCACTGTCCAATTCACCATTGTCTCGAATCGTTAATTCTGTTTCTAATTTGGTATTAAACTGTGTGCTTTTGAAATATGTAAATAAATCAGTTTTGTTGTTTTGCAGATGAATTTACCTTCAGGTTCTCAAGGCCAACTAGGGAAAGTGACACGGTGGCTCACAGTGCCAGGGACCTGGGTTCGATCGCACTCTCAGGTGATGGTCTGTGTGGAGTTTGCACATTCTCCCCGTGTCTGCATGGGTTTCCTCACAGTCTAAAGATATGCAGTTTTGCCATGCTGAATTGCCCCGTAGTGAGCATGGTAGATAGATTAGCCATGCTGAATTGCCCATAGTGTACAGGCTAGGGTGGATTGGCCATACTAAATTGCCCTGTTGTGTCCAGGGTTGTTCACGCTAGGTGGATTAGCCATGGAAAATACAGTGTGATGGGGTAAGTGGGGGTGGGGCTGGGTAGGATCGTCCTAAGAGGGGCAGTGTAGGCCTGATGGGCCAAATAGCCTGCTTCCACACTGCATGCATTATTCAATCTGTTGGCCCAGCCAGCAACACCCATGGTCCATGAGTGAATATAACAAAGGGACTGTAGTGATGATGTTGAATTTAGGCCACAACCCTCCATTGTTTATGGGCATTGTTGAGGCTGTTGCATTGGATTGAGGGCTTTTCACCTCCTCTCTGATACTAGGAGTAAAAAAGCAGAGACCACATCCTCGTCCATAAGGAATGAAGGCCAGTTAGCCTTTTTCATAAAGTTGGAGGTGGCTTAAAGCATCTTGAAAAGACCCAGTGCACCTATCTGTCTGAATGGAGAGTGAAAGAGCAAAATTTAAGGAGGGCAAAAAGAAAACTGTTAAGTCATTCAGTTCACTTTCATAGTGATTCACACATCCAATATCAACAAAAGGACTTATCATAGAGTCACTTACCTTCATCAGGAAGTCTCATTGACATCAAGGCCAAAGGATAAAGGCAAGGGAGAAAAACAGAAATAAAAACAGAAACTGCAAACGGAAAAGAAAATGGAAAGACAGAGAGAAGAGCAAAATGTTTAGAACAAGTAGTGTTATGATGCAAGCAGCATGCATGGAACAATTGACACAGACACAATGCACAACATTGAGGTTATTCTTCCTCACAAATACCACATGCTTTCCCTCCTACTGGTAGATCAAGTGTCCAAAGAATATGAGAACACCACTCGACAAGTTGTTGGGCAAACCAATCAGGGACATTGAAGTAGGTACATTCCCGCGTTCTTAAATACACTATCTATTATCACACCTATTTTGGTATTCTTATCATCCACACTATGTTGTCATATTAAAGTGTGTTGCTTCCATTCTTGGACATCTGAAAGGTAACTGAGCATAGAATACTCGATGTAAGCAGCACATTTCATGAATTCAGATGCAGACGTTAGCAGGGCTACACAGGACTCTCTATGGATAATGCTCAATAGCCCCAGCAAGGCCAGTTGCAATCTCCAAGTGAGTTTCTAACACTTGGGGAACACTGATTTCAGACAGTAAGGTGAGGAAAGAGTCAACGGCGGGTAGCAGATTCATAAACTCACCTTTTCCTCCAGATCTTTGATTTGCCGTTTCTGAACATCAGTTTTATCTTCCAGATCCCGTATCCTCTGAAAAACAACACACACACCGAGTGAAGCTGGGGGAGCTACCCTAATACCACTGTACCCCTACGACAACAGGTCAACGTTACTCACCCAACAAAACCTCTTTTCCCAGCATTGCAACAAAAGATGCACATTTCTTGTATTTACAATAATGATTGCCGTATTCTCATCATCAAGTGTGTTGCTTCTATTCTTGGACATCTGAAAGGTAGCTGAGCATAGAATACTCGATGTAGGCAGCACACTTCATGAATTCAGATGAAATTGAAAGTTTCAATTACTGTGTTTCAGAGTAAATATGATTCTGAGTATCTTTGGAGGTGTGGAGGGATATTTCATTCCAGTTTGAGAACTGGTCTAATACCAGCTGTAATATTAATGTTGTAAAATGGACTCTTGTGAACAGGAAATGGCTCATTACTCTGCTCCTTTTAACCCCACTTTCTCTGCATAACAATCTGACCACCTGTGCCTCAGAAACACATTCATCTGTATCATTGAACCTGTTGGCTCTGTGATACCACGCGCGCCTGAGAAAGAGGCTGAGGGTTTATTTATTTTAATTTCAAAAATAGTCTTTATATGCATACGTAGTCACTAAAGCAGTTCGGATCTGTACATTCTCTGCATGTGGAAACAAACAAAATATTGGAGTTTGACTTTCCCTACAGTTCCAACAAACAAACCCAAGACACTTCTAACTTATACAAGACTATACTTACACACATCTGAGGCACCAGGAGGATTCAATATTTGAACAGACCCCCATTGTACCTTGGCCAAAGGACGTAAGACGGTAGTCTTTCTCCACTGCATCCTGGCAACAGATGCCCCAAGCTTTAGTGCATCACTCAGCACGTAATCTGACGATCCAGTTAGATGCTGAGCTGTAATCACATTCCCACTGGATGGTGGGAATGTGTCTGAGACTGAAGGGCCACCAGGAAGCTCTCCAGCTTTGAGAACTCCCTATCAACAGAGCCTGGAGCTGCCCAGACAGTTTGAAGAGTGAAGACTTCTGTAAAACCTACACTTCAAAAGGGGTCACAACTGCCAGGAGATCCAGGTTTAAGTTTGCTTGCTGGGCTGAAAGGTTTGTTTTCAGATGTTTCATCACCATGCTAGGTAACATCATCAGTGAGCCTCCGGTGAAGCGCTGGTGTTCTGTCCTGCTTTCTGTTTTGTGTGTCTAGGTCTGTTAAGGTGGGTGATATCATTTCCGGCTCCTGAGGAGGAGGTCATTGTTGAGGAAGAACCTCCTCCTCAGGACAGCTTTTTGCAACTCCTGTCACAACCACGGGGAGGAGATTTTCAAAATGTCAGACACAGCGTTGGACCCTTGCTCTGCCAAAGGGTCCAAAATTAATAGACTGTCTCAGGAGCTCTGAAGAATAGTCACTTGACCCGAAACATTAACTCTGATTTACCTCCACCGACGCTGCCCAACCTACTGAGTTTTTCCAGTAATTTCTGTTTTTGTTTCTGATTTACAGTATCCGCGGCTCTTTCGGTTTTTATGTCTCCATTTAAGATTTGGATTTAAGCTTCCATTGATGGCCTACTCAGTGTATCGATCGCTGTGCGATCTAAACAAAGCACAAAGGAGATACACAAAACTCCGTTGATCTCTGGTGGGTTCATTCACAGTTAAAATAGTAGAGGGCAATCACATTCTTTCTCCAGGCTGCTACAATGCAGAGTGGCTATGGATCCTGGTCATGTGATGGCATTTAAGTATTTGGGTTCAATTTCTTAAAGGGACATTACTCTCACAGTGATAGAACACAGTACATTTAGTTGGCCTATTAGGGCCTGTGTGTTGACACCTTATTTGTTCCATTCACCATTCACAAGACTGCACCTACAGCAGATTCAAACCTCCTCCCACCTTGAGGATTCGCTGAATATACACATGGAATACAGAGAGGGTAACACCCACTATCATTGATCCCTCATTGTTTTTCCTGTAGAAACTGGATGATTAATGTGTTTTTGATAAAATGCAGTAGGGAAAAAGCCTCTCAGAGTGCTGTGGCTCAGTTTAACTTCACTTAATTGCTCTCCTTTCCATTCTGGCTTTAGAAATCTTATTCTGTCTCACAACCACAGAACAATCTGGGTTGTTGTGCTGACTTATTTCCCCCCAATCCTCCCATCACAACTGCCACACCATTTTGTAATGTCTTTGTTTTTCATTCATTCGATGAGGGTGTCACTGGTTGGGCAGCATTTATTGCCCATCCCTAATTGCCCAGAGGACAATTGAGAGTCAACCACATATAGGCCAGACCAGGTAAGGATGGCAATTTCCTTCCCTAAAACACACTACTGAATTGTTGTTTTTCCAACAATTGACAATGGGCTTATCGTTTAAATGCAAATTTTTTTTTGAATTCAAATTCCACCATTTGCCACAGCAGGATTCAAACCTGGTTCCCAGAATGTTACCTCCCCTCTCCGGCCTATCACCCTCACCTTAACCTCCTTCCACCTATCGCATTCCCAACGCCCCTCCCCCAAGTCCTTTTATCTTAGCCTGCTTGGCACACCCTCCTGATTCCTAAAGAAGGGCTTATGCCTGAAACGTCGATTCTCCTGCTCCTTGAATGCTGCCTGACCTGCTGCGCTTTTCCAGCAACACATTTTCAGCTCTGATCTCCAGCATCTGCAGCCCTCACTTTCTCTCTGGATTAACAGTCCAGTGACAATGTCACTAGGCCATTGCCTCCCCTTTGATAATGAGCCTTAATGTGATGGATGGTATGGGTAGGTTGACCATGTTGCGAACATTACTGGAGCTAGAATAATAAATGACTTACCAATTTAATAGCAATACATCAGGCAACAGCTTATGGTATCCAGGAAGCAAACACAGAGTCGGTAAATTCTACTTATTGCCACTAGCTTATCGTATTTAGGATTTTAAAGAAAATTCTTTTCCAGGCCCAGTTGTTGCTCACAAATGCAACTATGTTTCACCAATTACATTTACAATCTGACCCATGTTTTTCTCATAAAATCTTATTGTTGGCAGCAACATGGCATTCTGCTCAGGGGCTCAAAGCACAAGTGCTATACTCCAGGCAGACACCACAGAAGGATAGCCAAAGGATTCAAGACTCTGCTGGGAAACGGCTCACTGCATGGATTCTAAATTGGCAGGTATGCAAATCCCTCGCACTATTTGTTTATTTAAAGAGAGTGTGCAGAAATCCCTCATATGGTTTGCTTATTTAAAGAGACAGCACACATCGCATTCAGAATAGAATCAAACCCATCACACCAGTTTACTGCCTCTTAGCATTAGCGTCACACTGTCGATTCCAATTCATTTTACTAGGTTTTTTAATAGGCTTTGCTTAAAGTATGCTACTGTAAATAAAACCAAATTAATTGTACACAATCTTGACAGCAGCCCTTATTTCAACATAGCTAGTTTCCAGTACGTTCAACGGTTATTTGTATGGATTTGAAATAAACGCTGTTCAGATATTATTGTCTTGGGCCGTGGCCGGGGACAGTTCTGGATGCACAGTGTATTTTCACTTTACACAGGCATCTGTAACCCAACAGCATAGGCAGAGTTTTTTATTGCCTATGGCAGAGGTGTTAGACAGCGGGAGGGGTCCAGAAAATTTACACATTGGGAAGACGTCATTGGCTTATGATGTGTTCGAAACACGAACAGATTTTCAAAGGGAGAGCAGGAGGAGAGAACTGCAAAAATACACGCAGCTCCAATTAATTGCTTGCCAGAGTGCACTAGGACAATGGGCAGCAAGTTAATGAATTTTCAAATGGCCAGCAGGAGGAACACCGAAAGGCTGGAACACACTGCAGTGAAATTAGGGTGAAGCAAATTCGGATAAGCTGTGATTTCAGTTATGGAAAAGTTGTCAGCTAATCCCACTAGAGGAATAGGAAGACCAATAGACAGAGGCCCATGACAACTGACGAAGTTCCAAACTAGTAACTCCAGATTGGTCGAACCTGCATGTAACCATGCCAACCAAACAGGAAGGCGTTTGGCCACATGACAAGATGATATGTGGGAAAGCCTTCATTTGACAGAGATCGCTCTGTGAGACCGCACAAGTAACAACTGATATGTCCAACAAATGCTCTTCTGCTCATCCTCTCTAAAGCCACAAAACAGCATGGACCATGCTCTGGGGCTGTGCACTGCAGCATGAGAACATGGAAAAGATGTTTACATTGAAAATACGGTGGCTAAACAGCACTCATCTGAAGGCATCACACTAAGCGATGAAAGATCACTAAGTTTCTTCTGATCTAACATCCAACATTTTACAATGCCTTTTACTGTATGAGGTCAGACCATTATAAGGTGTGGACAAGTTGAAAATAAAGAGACACTTTTATATACTTACCGCATCACTGTACTTTCATTTGGATTTTACGAGCGTGTGTGTTTGTAGGCAAAGTTAACTATCATAGGGAGCCCCTGGATTTCTTGAAATCCGCTTAGCATAAATTTGTGGGCAGGTCCCCAACGATTTGACTTATCATGATTTTATTATAGCTGTCAGGATCACAGAGGGTGGGGTTCATGAGGGTTCATGAAAGGTTTGTGTCCTTCCTGAGTTCAGTGCCATTTGTGCATCACTACGAAAATGAAACAGCCCTTCGTCATTACATACCCGAATCCAGAGGTGAAATATTTCAAGTCCAACTCCAGAACAGGCCGAACTGCAACTTCAATAACTTATCTGGACTCAACGTTACTCCAAGAATCACCTGAATTGGTGTGTCTCATTATGAGAAATGGCTACCATAGTCTTTTCCAGTGACAGCCACAGGTGTACCCTCACCTTTGAATCACCTTCTTAATCTTCACAACTGCAGTGGATCTATCTTATCTCTCCACGCTTCAGGCTCTCTGCCTTTCTTACTGATGAAGGGCTTTTGCCCGAAACGTCGAATTTGCCTGTCCTCGGATTTTGCCTGTCCTCGGATGCTGCCTGAACTGCTGTGCTCTTCCAGCACCACTAATCCAGAATCTGATTTCCAGCATCTGCAGTCATTGTTTTTACCCGGTGTGACAGCAAGGCTAATCACGCTCTTAGACACAGAGTCATAGAGAGGTACAGCATGGAACAGACCCTTCGGTCCAACTCGTCCATGCCGACCAGGTATCCTAAATTAATCTTGTACCATTTGCCAGCACTTAGCCCATGTCCTTCTCAACCCTTCCTATTCATATACCCACCCAGATACTTTTAAATGCTGTAATTGTACCAGCCTCCACCACTTCCTCTGGCAGCTCATTCCATATTTGCACCACCCTCTGCATGAAAACCACCCTTAGGTCCCTTTTATATCTTTCCCCTCTCACCTTAAACCTATGCCTTCTAGTTCTGGACTCCCCCACACTGGGGTAAAGATCCTAACTATTCACCCTATCCATGCACCCTCATGATTTTTAAACCTCTATAAGGTCACCCCTCTGCCTCTGATGCTCCAGGGAAAACAGCTCCAGTCTATTCAGCCTCTCCCTATAGTTCAAACCCTCTAATCCTGGCAACATCCTTGTAATTCTGTTCTGAACCTTTTCAAGTTTACCATTTCCCATAGCAGGAAGATCAGAACTGAACATAGTATTCCAAAGTGGCCAAACCAATGTCCTGGACAGCCCCCAACATGACTTCCTAACTTTTATGCTCAATGCACTGACCAATAAAGGCAAGCATACAAAATGCTTTTATTCACTCTCTGTGACTCCACTTTCAAGGAACTATGAACCTGCACTCTTTGTTCAGCAACACCCCCCAGGACCTTACCATGAAGTGGATAAGTCCTGCTCTGATTTGCCTTTCCAAAATGCAGCAGCTCACGTTTATCTAAATTAAATTCCACCTCCAACTCCTCAGCCCTTTCTGAAGAACAGCAGAGCGGCTTTGGCCAACATCTATCCCTCAACCAACATCACGACGATGCACCACTTGGGGTGCTTAATCATTGTTGGTGGGAGCTTGGAAATTCCTCCATTGCAACAGAGATTATGTTTCAAAAAGTGATCCACGAACTGTGCAGTCTTCTGGGCCATCCCAAGGTTATGCAAGATGCTGAGGACATACAGGTCTTTGCAAATGACTGCACATTAACTGAAGTGGATACACGTTTTACCTAATTTCTGGTGCAACTTATAGAAACTTAAGTACATTGTAAAACCAGTGGGTTAATCTCCTCCCGAGTTCTGACATTTCTCCTCACACCAATAGATCCGTTGTGTGAATTGGTGGAGGTTGGGAAGCAGACTATTTATTCAAACCCATACCTGATGTGCTTGTTGCAGGAGCTCCATCCTCTCCTGCAGGATTTGGCAGTCATACTCCCTGCTCTTCCTGAGCATCTGACGTCTCAATTTCTCCACGGCAATTCGCAAGTCATCCTTCTGCTTCTCAGTCAGTGACTCCCCCAGTTTGATGACTGTGTCCTGCTGTAATGCATTGTACAGGGTAGCCTCCAGCTCCTGGATATGCTGAAATAACAAGTTTACAACATGAAAACATCAAAGGAAAGCAAAACAATTTGCAAAAGGACTGAAAGTTGCAAGGGGCGGTGGGGAACGGAGAAAGAGTGTTGACACAGAATTTCCTGACCAAAGCAGATTTGTACACCTCATTGGCCCTTAGGTCACTGGGACAACTTCTTCATGCAGAGGGTGGTGCATATGTGTCTCTGAATCAGACTCACTGGTACAAGCAGTCCATGCTGACCATAATTCTGAATTAAACAAGGCCCACCTGCCTGCACTTGGCCCATACCCCTCCAAACATTTCCTATTATGATGTCTTCTTTTGTATTTCCTGACCTCAGCAAGAGGTCCCTGGTATCTCACTGAACCAACCGTCCTTCATGTACCAGTCTAATAAGTGAATATCATCGGAGAATTTTGTTATTGGGGACTGTCAAAGTTGAGCCCAATTTTGTGCTTGGCCAATGTTTGTGCAGACTTTCAATGGCTATGCCTTTCCATAGGTTGGTTATGTTTTCTGTACTGTGATGAAAGTTGTGCGATTTCCATTTAGTCATCTTTGATTTTAGATTGTGGATTTCAAACTAGTGGCATAAGGGTTTTGGTTTTTTTGTGTGAAGATGTTTAATAGTTAACTAAGTCAGTCTTTACAGAACTATGACTTTAAACCAGTTGGTGTTAGAGTGTACTTGCTTGAAGGCCTCCTGGGTTTAGAGTCATACAGCATGGAATCAGACCCATCAGTACAATTAGTCCATACTGACCTTGATTCTAAACTAAACTAGTCCCACCTGCCTGCACTTGGCACAGATCCCTCCAAACATTTCCTATTCATGTACTTATCCAAATGTCTTTTAAACATTGCAACTATACCTGCATCTACAACTTTGTCTAGAAGTTCATTCCACACATGAACCACTGTTCACATATGAACAGATACAAATCACTATAAATGCCAAAGGAAACATCACAGAAGCGCTTCACAGGAGGCTCCCAAGCACTGAGGATGTCACCTAGACAGGGGACGAAACGTCTGCAACACAAATTCCCAGCTCGGCGAACAGAACCACAACAATGAACCACTCTCTGTATAAAGAAGTTGCCCCTGCTTCCTTTTGAAATCTTTCTCCTCTCACCTTAAAAAATGTCCCTAATCTTGAAATCCCTAACCACAGGGAAAAGACAACAGGCAACTCTCACTACCCATGCCCCTCATGATTTTAAAGACCACTATAAGGTCACCCCTCAACCTCCCACGCTCCAGTGAAAAAAGTCCCAGCCTATCCGGCCTCTCCCCATAACGCAAAACTTCCATTCTTGGCCACATCCTGGTAACCCTTTCCTGAACTTTCTCCAGCTTGAAAGTATCCTTCATATAACAGGGCGACCAGAACTGCACACAGTATTCCAGAAGAGGTCTCATCAATGTCCTGTACAACCTCAACATGACATCCCAATTCTGTTACTCAAACATTTGAGGAATGAAGGCAAGCATACTAAATACCTTCTTAAACATCCAGTCTACATATAATGCAAACTTCAAAAGAATTATGTACTTGAACCCCATGTTAATGGAATTTTGTTTGTATTGTGGGGTTTTTCAATAGAAGAGAGATAATGTTGAAATACCTTGATTTGATTTTGTGATTACAGCTAACAGTTTGAGCTTAGAAAATTCAGATGTGGGAAACCTTTTATTCAGTTTTAAGAAGACCTGAATGGGACGACATACAGGTAAATATTTTTCCAGAAAAGAAGATGGTGTAGAGTAGTGAATACGCTTCTAGGTATTATAAGAACTCTGTATACTGTAGTGAACACACTCATAGATATTATAATAAGATCTCTGTAGAAATGAAAATCCTTTTAATATAGAACAATAGATAATTGACACTTCTGGGCAATGTATACTGAAGTTATTTACCATGTATGCTTGATCCAGGGCTTGTTTCCTATAATCTAACTCTTCCTCCAGGTAACCTTTTTGTTTGCAAAACATATCCTGCAAGAAAAGTAAAAATGACATTTATTAAGTTCTGTTGCTCCAGAACATTTTGTAGCAACATGATTGCTCCATTGCATCCCCATATGTCCTGGGAAAATAGGTTTAAAGCTCTTCTGCTCATTCAGGTCATCTTCAAGTTTTCCAGACAGCAGCCTCTTCCTTTGGCAAACAACCAAAGATAGGAGCTAATTACTGCCGACGCTGGATTCTGTACTGAAAACAACAAATGCTGGAGATCACAGCAGGTCAGGCAGCATCCATGGAGAGCAAGCTAACATTTCGAGTCTAGATTACTCTTCATCAGAGACCTGAGTTCTTCTGATGAAGAGTCATCTTGACTCGAAATATTAGCTCGTTCTCTCTCCATGGATACAGCCAAAGATAATGGTGGGACCCAGAGGTCAACTAGAGGTTTAATTGACTTACAATGGGGTAGCCCCAAGTTTTTAACAATGTCTGCCATGGTGAAAGCAATATGGCCAGGCCTATCAACAAAGGGTGGAATATAAGTGGACATCACCAGGCATACAGGCACCATCTGTTCAATTGGGATTGGTACTAGCCAAGGTACATTAGGGTGAGCAAAAGCAGTAGTAGTGGTGGAACAGAGGAGGGTAAAAGCCCAGGATTCCTACTTCTGGCCATCATCATGCAACACACACCACCCTGATGGAGTACCTGGTAAGTTTTGAGGAGAAAAAGAAGTGCTCAGTGAAGCCGAGGCTAGACTCAGTTCCAAATAACCACAAGGTGAGTGGCCATTCGCGGACAAGGTCCACCCCAGTCAGGGCAGGGAGATCTGTCACTCCAGAAAATACCTACATTATAATACCTCAGGAAACCAGATTAGAAATGGACATCTTTTATTGTTGGACACCAAAACAGAGCCACCACTCATAGAAAGGTGGAACAGCAGGAGGCCATTCAGCCCTTTGAGCCTGCTCTGGCATTCATCTTAGTGGTGGCTGATTGTTCAATTCAATGGCCTAATCCTGCCCTCTCCCATAACCTTTGGTCCCATTCACCCCAAATGCTGTATCTAGCCGCCTCTTGAATACATTCAATATTTTGGCATCAACTCCTTCCTGTGGTAATGAACTCCACAGGCTCACCACGTTTTGGGTGAAGAAATATCTCCTCATCTCTGTTCTAAGTGGTCCACCCTGAATCCCCTGGTTCTGGTGACACCCACCATTGGGAACACCCTTCCTGCATCTACCCTGTCTAGTCCTGTTCCAATTTTATAAGTCTCTATGAGATCCACACCCCTCCATTCATGCCATGACAGATAGAGGCTCGCCTGGGACACATAGTTCCCTTGGTATGTCTTTTTAACACCAAGAAACGTTATCACACAAAACTGAACTATTTTCCCCTCACCAAATCGCCATGGTAATATTTTATTTATTTAACCCATTTCTGAATCAACATGTCCAGAGTTGCTATTACATACCTCTAGAGCAGGTAGGTCTTCAATTCAGGCCAGGGATAGGGACACTATCACGGCACTACAAGAGGGCCGTGGGACTGTTTTATAAAGGGCTCAGGTGATGAGTTCAGTGGGGCCGGCCATTGCCTGTTACCAAAGAAACTTATACTCAATGAGTTAAGGAAGATTAATTTGTCATTCCCCAAGAAGTAGTTCTCTTTCTCTCTTTCTCACTCTCACACACACACAGACAAAAACTCAGCCATAGAAGCAGTAAAAGGAACCCACACCCCGTCCACCTAACCCTAAACTGTGTCAAGGAGTCTTTGAATTATTGTGTCTTCCACAGAACACTTAAAGATTAGCAAGTGGCAAAATCACAGCAGAATTTCAAGTTGTTCATTGAATCTGAGTAAGAATTGCATTCCGTACCATCTCAATCTCCAAATCTATCATCTTCTGGTGCAGTGCAGCCTCTGTACCTTCAATCTGCTGTAGCCACTAGAAAATGAGAAAAGCAGTACATTTTACATTAATCCCAATTCACAAAACAAGCCCACACTCTGTAGTCAGCACATTCAGATTATCAAGACCTTGAAGTAAGCTTTCAAATAATTTATTTTACATCTCCTTATTCCATGACTTGATTTACTGGCCTATTTTGCATGGAACAAAAAACAAAACTGAACTTGTTTGGAAAATCCAAAGCAAGGGGTCCAAAGTTGCTGTTCCAAGTTTTAACAAATTTGGTTATATCTTAGGTTTTGTTTGGCAATAACCGATCATTCACCTGCAGATAATTTTCTTAAAGCTAGATGGTGTGATACTATGATTAAACAGTGTTTAATTCAGGCTTTGTGCGGTATGTAAAATGTTTAACATCACGCTCGGAAGGGATCCGTAAATCATTCTATTGGGAAACAACAGATCCCAACCTGGTTTATAGCTAAAATAAAGTTGTATAACACATGATTATCCATGTGTAAAGTCCAAAGGTAACTTCGAATGAAGTTCATAGCTATCTAAGGACTATAACTAGATTATACAGACCCAGGTCCAATTGTGATTGAGAAACACTGGATGCATAAAGGATAATTCATTGCCTCATGCTGTTGATGATATGTGACCATTGTCAACTTTATTGAAATAGTAATGCACAGTGTACGCAGACATAATATGATATATTGTCGCCATTGTGCACCCCAAGAGATCTCCAGGTTCAATCTGCTCCTTAAGATAGTGCTTCATCACAAAACCAGCATAAGATAATCAGATCTCTGTTGCCCCTGATAGCTGGCTATTCTATCTGCTGCTCCTAGGTACATCCCAGGGAGCTCCAAACACAGAATGGGCCACAGAGACTATTTGCACGTAGTATTAACAGAGAGCTGAAGCTAGGAGATGATTCTGGGGGGAATTAGGCCCTAATAGGGATAGAAGTACTATTTATTTTCAACTCCAAATGCATAAACTATACAGAACAATTGCAGCATGGAGGGTTTGTGATGGTAACCATTAGATTAGATTATCTACAGTATGGAAACAGGCCCTTCGGCCCAACAAGTCCACACCCACTGTCCAAAGAGTAACCCATCCAGACCCACTCCCCTACCCTATATTTACCCCCGACTAACACTATGGGCAATTTAGCATGGCCAATTCACCTGACCAGCACATCTTTGGATTGTGGGAGGAATCCCACGCAGACACGGGGAGAATGTGCAAACTCCACACAGACAGTCACCCAAAGTGGGAATTGAACCCTGGTGCTGTGAGGCAGCAGTGCTAATCACTGAGCCACCATGCCACCCCATACAGAGACAGGGTGTCAAGTCAGTCAGGACTAGGAACCAAATACACATGATTATAAGGTGAACAGGAATGATCGGGAAAATGATAGAGTGGAACAAGTAATCTTTATGATTAAAGATTAAATCAATACAATAAGAAGACACTACATTACAAAAACATCAAGGCTGCATTTGACCGAGTGTAGCATCAAGGGGCCAAAGCAAAACTAGACCAATGAGAACTGGGGTTGAGGCAAACTTTCTGCTGGTTGGAGTCAAACATGGCATATTAGAGGATGGTTGGCGTTTTTGGAGTTCAGTCACCTCAGTTCCAGGACATCTCTGTAGGAGTACCTCAGAGTAGTGTCCTAGGCCCAACCATCATGAGCTGCTTCATCAAAGACCTTCTTTCCTTCATAAGGTCAGAAGTTGGCCAATGTTTGCACAATGTTCAGAACCATCTGTGACTCCTCAAATACTGAAACAGTCCATATTCAAATGCAACAAGATCAGGATAAGATCCAGGCTTGGGCTAGCTAGTGGTAAGTAACATTCATGCCACAAAAAGGACAGATAATGACCATCACCAATAAGAGACAATCAAACTACTACTAATATGTTACTGAATCCCCTGCCATCACATCCTTGAGTATACATGAACAGAAACTCAACTGGACTTAGCCAATAAACATAGTGGCTACAAGAGCAGATAAAAGGCTGAGAATCCTGCAGCAGGTAATTTACCCTAAAGCCTGTCCACCACTTACATGTCATGAGCCAGGGGTGTGATGGAATACTCTCCTGGATGGGTATAGCCCCAACAACACTCAAGAAGCTTGACACCATCCAGGACAAACCATCCACTCCCTCCAACAATGCAGAGATTCAGCAAAGATCCTTCAACATCACCTTCCAAACCCATGACCAGTTCCATCCAGAAGGACAACACCTGCAAGTTTCCCTCCAAGTCATTCACCATTCTGGCTTGGGAAGATATTACTGTTCCTTTAGCATCATGGGTTAAAATCCTGGAATTCCTTCCCTACGGACATTATGGGTCTACCCAACAGCATGTGGACTTTAGTGGTTCAAGAATGCAACTAAACCACCACCTTCTCAACAGCAACTCAGGATGGGCAATCAATATTGATCTGACCAGTGACATCCATGTTCCACATATAAATAATGTAATAAAGTAAGCAGTCAGTGTAGTCTTTATGGGCTGAATAAAGACATAGAAATGGACTTAAGAGTGTAGGAGCCATGCAAGGCGGCAAAGCAATTACTGTGAAATGATCGCTCATACAAATGCTCAGATTAATCAATATGCTGCAAAGTGATTGTTAGGGGAAAGTCAAATTTGCATACAGATTGAAATAAAGCCGACGAGTCAATGTCAGAATTTCTAGAGCAGTGCCAGGTAGGTTCTCTGAAACTGTCTGCCTACGAGTCAACAAGGGGAAGGTCACACCAGATTTAGTAGTGTTCCGGATTTGATTTGATTTATTGTCACGTGTACATAAGTACAGTGAAAAGCTTTGTTTCTGAGCAGTACAGGCAGATCATAGTAAGCAAGGGCATATAGATCATAGAATGGGGAAAAAAAAACTTAGGGCACACAGGTGACATTGCACGGGGTGTTCTCTTGGCAAGATCAACATTAGCAAGATCAGCATTATTTGAAGTTAGAGAATCCATTCCTCGGTCTAATAACGACAGGGAAGGAGCTGTTCCTGATGGCCTAAGGTCATTTGAAATGCTACCCTTGAGTGCTTTAAGCATCTGCTTCCTCTGCAGAAGTAGACAAGCAGTAGCTCTGGCGATATAACAATACCATGATTGGTTCCTTTTCTCTCTCTCTCTCTATCTCTCCATCCAGGTTTTAAGTCTTGAACCCAAGCTGTTGATTTTAATTCTCGGAGTACCATGGAGAAAAATGTTAAAGATAGTTCAAGCCAGTGAGTGAAAGCAGCAACAAATTCAGCCTAAGACAGCTAAGTCATAGCGTTATAGATACCTGTTTAGTTTTACAAGACTCTAAATTACTTAATCTATTGTCCCCACTCTATAAAAAATGGAATCATGTGAACTTTAAGCAAGTGTGTGAAAGTCAAAGTGTTTTTTAAAATATTTTGTAAGCATTAAGTATAATAAAATGATATTTTTAAAACATCACAGAACATCAATAGTTAGACATTCACTCATTTTGCAAATTCCATCCTTTCAAACAAAAGAAAACTGATGCAGTTAACTGAGGAGAGGGAGAAGAGGCCACTAAGTATTTGGCAATTCCTCATCTGATCGTAACACACACCATCACCTCAAATTACAACATGGCAATGAGACATGGTGGCTTAAATTCAATTTACAATAGTGAACATTTCAGATAAATGTTAAAATGTTTTTCTCAATGTCACTCAGAATGAATTGTCAGAAACGATAATGGAGGCATTTAACAAGTGCAGGGTGCAGTAAGTCCTTTACCTTGGTTGAGTGACAGAGTACTTTCTTATCTACCTGTCCAGTGATCTTACATCACTGAACTTCCAATACAAACAAGCACACACAAGGGTGATGATGTGATTGACATTAAAGTGTCATATGATGTTTTAGCCGATGCCTTTCCATAAACGGTGAATCGAACTGCCTGAATCACTTGATCTGTAAGGGGCAAAGGGGTTGTGGGGCTGGTGATGGGGTAGGAAAGGTTGTGCCATTCCCTTAATAACAATTTCCTAAACTGATAAGGAACAGACAGGGTCAGGTTGGAGCAAAACATCTGATAGAGTAATTAATATCATCACTAATCATCCTGGCAGCGCTAAACCCACTGTAGATATTCCATGCATTGGACACATATTTCTATGGGTGACATGGTGGCTCAGTGCCTCGCACTGGTGCCTCACAGTGCCAGAGACCTGGGTTCGATTCCATCCTTGGGCAACTGTGTGGAGTTTGCATGTTCTCCCCGTGTCTGTGTTGGTTTCCTCTCACAATCCAAAGATGTGGAGGTTAGGTAAATTGCTGAAAGTGTTCAGGTTAGGTGCATTAGTCAGGGGTAAATGTAGAGCATTAGGATAGGGGGAATGGATCTGGGTGGGTTACTCTTCAGAGGGTTGGTGCAGACTTGATTAGATTCCCTACAGTGTGGAAACAGGCCTTTCAGCCCAACAAGACTACACAGACCCTCCTAGACCATTTCCCTCTGACTAATACACCTAACACTATGGGCAATTTAGCATGGCCAATTCACCTGACCTGCACATCTTTGGACTGTGGGAGGAAACTGGAGCACCTAGAAGAAACTCACACAGACACAGGGAGAATGTGCAAACTCCACACAGACAGTCGCCAGAGGCTGGAATTGAACCTGGGACTCTGTTGCTGTGAGACAGCAGTGCTAACCACTGAGCCACCGTGCTGGGTCCTGTTGGATCAAATGGCCTGTTTCCACACTGTAGGGATTCTATGAAATTCTATTCATATGTCATCTCAGTCATAAGCATTTGAACACAGGAGGAGAAATATCTTCCTGCAGCTCTACAGGCCTTTGGTGAGACCACACTTGGAGTATTGCATGCATTTTTGGCTTGTTTACCCAAGAAAGGATATACTTGCCTCAGAGTGTGTGGTTCACCACACTGACTCCTGCAATGGCAGGGCCATCATAGGAGTCTGTATTCACTAGAATTAAGAAAGATTAGACAGGATATCACTAAAGTGGATATATTTCTGACAGATGCAGGCATGACTTTCCCTTGGTGGGGGGGTTCCAGTACATGGAAGCACAGCCTCAGGAGACGGGATAGATCATTTCGGATTCAGATGAGGAGAAATACCTTCTCTCAGAGGGTGGTGAAAGCTGAGGAATTCTCCATCACAGGGATCTGTGAAGGCCAAGCCACTGAGTATATAATCAAAAAAAAGAAATAGATTCCCAGATCATCTGGGAGATGAGTCAGAGTCCCAAAGTATTTACAAGACATTTTTAACATTTTATTTCAAATCAACTTTTTTTTTGCCCACAGAAAGAACAAATACTGTGATGCAAATGGAGTGACCGTCTGGCACAGTCGTGTGTGAAGTCGATGGAACGGACCAGAAGTAGTATGTCAGTGAAATAACACAGTCATTACAAGAAGTGATAGCGAGGTGGGCTGGGGGGGGTGTGTGACTAACCTCCACGTCAGCAGTAAGTTATCGCTCAGAGATGCTTTTGTTTTACCCTCCAAGAATAAGGTTAAAATAAAAGGGTTTGAAACCAACTGCGATATTAGTCAGCATACACCATTAGCCAGACATACTGGTGGGTCTAGTCTAGAATGCTCTGAATACCACAGTATTGAGAGAAACCATTTTAACCACCCCTGCACAGCAGTCAAGAGCGAGAAAAATTCTCCCTCTCCCTCTCTCTCTCACTCTGAATTTGGTCACTGTCAAAAGGACAATAGAATATCGGCTAACCCATCAGACCAAAAATCATGAAATCGATTGCCTCAACAGCCAATGACAATACCACTGATATCATTCAATAGCAGGCACATCACCACCTGTGTGCTGTTCATGAACAATTCAGAGACTGAGTTGTACTTTTAAAACTTTTTATAGAACAAAATCCCTACAGAGCAAAAGCAGGCCATACGACCCATTGAATCCACACTGACCCTTTCAAGAGCATCCTGCCCCCTCCCTATAACCCTGCATTTCCCCTGGCTAACCCACTCACCCTGAACACAATGGGGCAATTTCCCATGGCCAATCCACCCTAACCTGCACGTTTTTGGATTGTGGGAGGAAACCAGAGCACCCGGAGGAAGCCCACGCAGACACGGGGAGAATGTGCAAACTCCACACAGACAGTCGCCCGAGGCTGGAATCAAACCCAAGTCCCGAGTGCAAGCCACTGTGCCACCCAAAACTGATCCATATTTCTACTCTGTGTGTATGCATTATCATTTCTTCTCATATTTTGTAATGAGTAAACTCAGCCTTTTGTTAATTTAAGGAGAAAGTGAGGACTGCAGATGCTGGATTCCTGAAGAAGGTCTCATGCCCGAAATGTCGATTCTCCTGCTCCTTGGATGCTGCCTGACCTGCTGCGCTTTTCCAGCAACACATTTTCAGTTTTGTTAATTTAAGCAAACCTGGTCAAACTGGCTCTGTTTAAAATATAACTTCATTTGGATCTGTTATCCACAAGGAAAGGGATATTTTCTAAATCAACTTTGTTGCCACCGAAGGGTGGGTGACTAACCAAGAACAGCAACATCACCTGGGAATTTGACAATTTGGGGTGTTTTGTCTGAACCTGAAAAGGGGTGGCATGGTGTTTCAGTGGTTAGCATTACTGCCTCTTAGTGGCAGGGACCTGGGTTCAATCCCAGCCTCAAGGCGACTGTTGGAGTCTGCACATTCTCCCTGTGTCTGTGCGGGTTTCCTCCGGGTGCTCTGGCTTCCTCCCACAGTCCAGGGATGTGAAGGTTAGGTATGTTAGGCATGGAAAATATAGGGTAGGGGCTTGGGTCAAGGTGGGATGCTCTTCAGCGTTGGGCCAAATATTCTGTTTCCACACTGCAGGGATTCTATGAACCTCACCTAAGGTCAAGTTGTAATCCAGGATGTGGGGGGAAATCTTAACAACTGAGATCAAGGATTAGCCATGATCACACTGAATGGCAGAGAAAACTTGATGGGCTGAACGCCTATTTCTGATTGTGTTTTCTATGCTTCTATGTTCCAAAGTCTCTTTTCTGTTTTCGATTATTTGAACAAACGTTGACTTATGTGCAGTGCCTGCTGGTTCCCACTTCCGAAATTACTTTAGATTTGCTGCTGAGCGCTATTGTGTTTTCCAGTTATTAATCCAAACTGTTTATTTGTTGTGGATGGATAATTGCTTGCACATGTCTTTTCCACATTAATGCCTGCATTGTACTAACCTTCATAATAGGCTAGGCTGCCAAGACAAGCAATTACTGACACCACTTCCATGTTTACAAAGTTATTTCTTATTTCTCATTTCTCTGGGCTTGCATGAAACTCAATTTCAGGCTCAAGCCATCTTTTAACAGAGAGTACTGGAGTTACGGCTTACAGCTGGATCCCTTTAAGAAGGGAACATTAATCAGACTGCTGGGCAGGGAACCTGATAAACTGCGGGACGAAAACATCCAAAGTTCTGAATTCAAAATTTGCAAAGAGCACTTGGTCTGTAGATAACAACCATCTGTTCTCGCATTGTTCAGTAAAGAGGGAAAAAGTGACATACAAGCGCAGAAAGTTGCACCTTCGGGATGTTTGGGGCTTAGAAACAAAATTTATGACTGATTAAAAATGTTGAAAATTGAGAAAAATGTTTCTTTCTTTTGACTAGGTTGGCGGAGAGAGGACATGCAATGGAGCCTCCAGGAATTGACAAGTCAAGTTCAGGTACACTCTGAAAGTGTTCATAAAGTGCCAACATGAAGCAGAGAGAGAGAGAAGCAGAGAGAGACAGAGAGCGAGAGAGAGAAAGAGAGACAGAAAGAGAGAGAGACAGAGAGAGACAGAGACAGAGAGATAGATAGAGAAAGAGAGAGAGAGGGAAAGATAAAGGGGGACAGGCAGATACAGAGACAGACAGAGACAACAACAGAGACAGAGAGATAGAGAGCGAGAGAGAGAAAGAGAGACAGAAAGAGAGAGAGAAAGAGAGAGTGGGAAAGAGAAAGGGGGAGAGGCAGATACAGAGACAGACAGAGACAACAACAGAGAGAGAGAGAGACAGATAGAGAGAGAGAGAGAAACAGAGAGACACAGGGAGGGAGAGAGAGAGTTGTTGCCAATTCTATTCCACAGCCACTAGAGAGCACCACATCCTTAACTTCTCATTAACCCTGCCTGCTGGAGTACCATGAAAGCTGCCAATCAATTAGGTTTGTTATTCCTGGAAAATAGCTTGAAACGTACAAAAAATTAAATTAAACAATTTGCATTTGAAAATAACAACTCTGGATTTCCATACAAAAAATGGAATAGAAGAGCCAAATTTTCACAAAATGCCATTTGGGTTGCTGACTTAATAAATGAGAGACTGGAACTACAGTATTTATAAATCTTTTTGATTTATATGTGGTTGAAAGGAATTGATTTATGGTTGGTCACTCCAATTCTACACTGAGATATTTCCTTAATCTCTTGATCAAAGGAAGATGCACACACAATATTGCTTGCTATGTCATCTCGTACATGTGAGGATATAATTCCTCTTTCATAGTAAAAACATGTGTTAAAGTAATCACAAAATATATGCACCCAGTAGATATTTGTTCAAAGCTTGTATCCATTTAGGCTCATTTTCTTGAAGAGAGAGACAAAGCAACAAGTTAATAGAAGGGTTCAAAAGATCAAAGTGTTCAATCAGTTTACTTCCTTCTACAATGGACAGGATATATAAGAATGAGGTTCAACCGCAGAGGGTGGAGGAGGTGAACAAGATGATTAGTCTCTTATAAGCTGTCTTGCTGATGTTGTTCATATGAAGTAAAAGTGAACAGGGTGTAAGCTTAAGGGTGATGGAGCTGAATCTCATCATTAGATTTTAGATTAGATTACTTTTAGATTAGATTACTTACAATGTGGAAACAGGCCCTTCGGCCCAACAAGTCCACACCAACCCGCTGAAGTGCAACCCACCAATTCCCCTACATTTACCCATTTTACCTAACACTATGGGCAATTTAGCACGGCCAATTCACCTGACCTGCACATCTTTGGACTGTGGGAGGAAACCAGAGCACACAGAGGAAACCCACGCAGACACGGGGAGAATGTACAGACTCCACACAGTCAGTCGGCTGAGTCAGGAATTGAACCCGGGTCTCTGGCGCTGTGAGGCAGCAATGCTAACCACTGTGCCACCGTGTCCCCCTTAAAGGGTTTATGAAGGGCACATGAAGGGCTTATGCCCGAAACGTCGATTCTCCTGCTCCTCAGATGCTGCCTGACCTGCTGTGCTTTTCCAGCACCACACTCCACGACTCTGATCTCCAGCATCTGCAGTCCTCACTTTCTTATAGGGTGCAAGCTCTGAGCACTTCCTCAGACTGTTCACTATTCCATACGTCTACATCCTAGACCCCATCTACCACCCCCTGAGAAAAGGAACAGGAAGTGACTTCACCACAGGAAATAACATCACCACAGGAAATGATATCACCAACCCAAAGAAACCCAAACATATAATAGAAAGCAAGAATTTTCAGAATTGCTTCGCCTGAGGCCCACTGAAGATGTTACCTAGTAGAGTAACAAAACGTCTGGAAATGAACCTGGCAGCTCAGCGAGCAAACTGACAAGGAACAGGAAGTGACTTCACCACAGGAAATAACATCACCACAGGAAATGATATCACCAACCCAAAGAAACCCAAACATATAATAGAAAGCAAGAATTTTCAAAATTGCTTCGCCTGAGGCCCACTGAAGATGTTACCTAGTAGAGTAACAAAACGTCTGGAAATAAACCTGGCAGCTCAGCGAGCAAACTGACATCCAAAACCTCAACCTGGGCTACAAATCTTCTCAAAATTCGCTATCTACACTCTAACCCTACCTCCTTCTTTTGTATCCGTTTTGGGAAAAAACAACTGACAATTCCCTTACAAATGCACTTCTAAAGTCCAAACCTTCTAGCCTCCATCACTGTGTTCACCACAATCCCTGTTACTCAGCACCCACACTTCCACCAATGACGTTCTAGTCCCCATTGAAACATCCCCGTTGGGGTGGCACAATGGGTCAGTGGTTAGCACTGCTGCCTCACTAGGGACTCAGGTTCAATTCCAGCCTCAGGTGACCATCTGTGTGGAGTTTACAAGTTCTCCCTGCATCTGTGTGGGTTTCCTCTAGTTTAGGTGGATTGGTCATGCTAGATTGCCCATAGTGTCTAGGGATAGAGTCACAGAGTCATAGAGATGTACTGCACGGAAACAGACCCTTCGGTCCAATCCATCCATGCCGACCAGATATCCCAACCTAATCTAGTCCCACCTGCCAGCACACAGCCCATATCCCTCCAAACCCTTCCTTTTCATATACCCATCTAAATGCTTCTTAAATGTTGCAACTGTACCAGCCTCCACCACTTCCTCTTGCAGCTCATTCCATACACGTACCACCCTCTGTGTAAAAACGTTGCTCCGTAGGTCTCTTTTACATCTTTCTCCTCTCACCCTAAACCTATGCCCTCTAGTTCTGGACTCCCTGACCCCTATTTACCTTATCCATGCCCCTCCATAAGGTCACCCCTCAGCCTCTGACGCTCCAGGGAAAACAGCCCCAGCCTGTTCAGCCTCTCCCTAAAGCTCAAATCCTCCAAACCTGGCAACATCCTTGTAAATCTTTTCTGAATCCTTTCAAGTTTCACAACATCTTTCCGATAGGAAGGAGACCAGAATTATATGCAAAATTCCAACAGTGGCCTAACCAATGTCCTGTACAGTCGCAACATCACCTCCCAACTCTTGTACTCAATTCTCTGACCAATAAAGGAAAGCATACCAAATGCCTTCTTCACTATCCTATCTACCTGCGACTCCACTTTCAAGGAGCTATGAACCTGCACTTCAAGGTCTCTTTGTTCAGCAACACTCCCTAGGACCTTACCATTAAGTGTATAAGTCCTGCTAAGATTTGCTTTCTCAAAATGCAGCACCTCGCATTTATCTGAATTAAACCCATTTGCCACTTCTCAGCCCATTGGCCCATCTGGTTCAAGATCCCGTTGTAATCTGAGGTAACCCTCTTCGCTGTCCACTACACCTCCAATTTTGGTGTCATCTGCAAACTTACTAACTTACTTACTTATTAGCCATGGGAAATGCAGAGTTACAGGGAAAGGGTAGTAGGCTGAGTCAGGGTGAGATGCTCTTCAGACATTCAGAGTGGACTTGGGCCAAATAGCCTATTTCCACACTGCAGGGATTCTATGAAACCAGTACCCTCTTTCACTCTGGCCATTCAATCTGGTCTGACTTCTATTGCTGCCCCCTTACATCCAGGGATGCAAAATTCAAAGGTCAAGGTGAACATCTGGAAAAGCCATTCGCCGCCAGATCTAAGTGAACGAACTGAGTGCCATACCTGTGCGTTATTTCGGATAATCTCCTTCTTACTTTCTCAATTGCAGATTGTATTCTCAGACCCTTCCCCCCGCATCCCCCACCTCCAAAAGTAGGGATGAGGAGATTCTTGCTACCAAATTGAGACCAATCTGATAATTAGCCATCTCTCACTTCCACAACCTGCCTGGCCAAACATGCTCTATCACCTGTTCCTTTCCAAGCTCTGAACTTGAATCTTTCTCCCATTTCTCTCCTATTTCCCTTCATACCCTCTCTGAGCTCATCATGAGACCCACCACCTGTCCCCTTGATCCTATTCCCAGTAAAGTACTGATCACCCATCCTCCCCTCCTGGCCTGTATGGTAGTTGACATTGTTAATGGCTTCAAGAGTTAGCATTTAAATTTGTCATTACAACTCTTCTAGAAATCCAACCCTGGACCCCTAACGTCCTTCCAAATAATGTCCCATCCTCAACTCGCCTTCCTTCTACAACGTCCTTGAATGTGTTGTTGCCTTGCAAACCTGATCCCATCTTTCTCACAACTCAATATTTGAATGTTTCCAATTACGTTTCCCCAACCTTGGCATAGAGTCAAAACAGTCCTTACAAAGTCACAGACAATGTCCTAATGGTTCCTTCATGGCCCTGCCTGGCCTGTCTGCAGTCAGACACAGTTGGCCACACCAACCTTCTCCTCCTATTGCCATGTATCTGGGTCTCTCTCATGTCCTTCAGTTCTTACCTGTGTAATTGTAGCTAAAGAATCATTTGCAATGCCTTCCTTTCCTGAACCTGCACCAGTAGCTGTGATGGCCACTCCCCCCCAAAAAATCATTACCGTCCCCTTCCTATTGACCAGCTGACAAAATGAACAGATGGTCATCTCTTGCCTGAGATGTTATTTTTCTTTGAAGAAGTTTATAGAATGGAAATGGCAAGTTTGGGTTAACACGCAGAAAGTTAGAGGTGATGGTTATTTGGCAAACTCAAAGAGAAGATGAGGTTGGCAGGGAAGGAGTGCAAAGTGACAGAGAGAGAATGAAAGAGGGTGAAAAGAGAGAGAGAAGACAAGAGTGAGAGATAGCGAGCGAGAAAGGGAGAGACATACAGAGAAATTGAGAGAGTGTTCCAGAATATGGGGCCAAGAAAGATGAAGATGAATGGAAGGTAGTGAGTGGGATAGGGACTTGACCAAGTACGGCAAACACAGTCTTTCATGTGGATACTGGGGCAAGGCCATGGAGTTATTATTTATTCATGAAGATTCAGATTTATGGCTCAGATTTGTGATGACAGCTTAAAGGTGCTTATTGTGTATGAGTACGAGGTCAGCAACATTTCAGATAAACCAATGTTTTCGTATCAATGTTTAACGTTTTTAATCCAGAGACTGATAAGTGCTCCACTTCACATTCAGATAGTATATGGCCAGCTGCATCTTAAACACACAGCTGAAGGGTCAGAAAGAAATATTGAGGCAGGCTAACATCTTTGATGCCAAACTTAGATTTTTGGACCTTAATGTCAAATTGAAGAGAATTCTGACTTAATGAGGACTATACCACAGCATTGCCATCATTATTTTGCACCGCTTCCTCAGCATCTCATCAACTGAGTTAACTGAGCAGTTAGGTATGAGCAGGGGGAAAGTGAGGACTGCAGATGCTAGAGATCAGAGTTAAAAGGTGTGGTGCTGGAAAAACACAGCAGGTCAGGTAGCATCTGAGGAACAGGACAGATGACTCTCCTGCTCCTCGGATGTTGCCTGACCAGTTGTGCTTTTTCACACTTTTTGACTTAGATAATGAGCAGAGCTCAATGAAGATGGAATTACAGGCCACAAGCTTAGTGCTGACAATTTACTATGTGCTTCCTGTGAGTGCTACTCCGTACTGGAAGTGCTGGAGCACAACATTACTCCTAAGTACAAGCAAGCATTGACTGTCTACTTGCCTAACCAGAGACTTTGCCTTAGAAATTGGAGATGATTATTAGGGGTGGAATAATGTAGAGACATGGAAAATATGAGGAGTGGGCCATTCTGCCCTTTGATCCTGTTCTGCCATTCATTTTGATCATGGCTGATCATCCAACCCATTAGCCTGTGCCTTTGTTCCTTTATTGGGCTAACTGCCAAATCCAACACCACCTTGAAATTATTCGATGTTTTGGCCTCGATTACTTTCTGTGGAAACGAAATCCGCAGACTCTCTGGGTTAGGAAATTTCACATCTCAGTCATAAATGGTTTATCTCATATCCTTACACTGTGACCACTGCTACTGGCCCCTCTCACTATCGGGAGTGTCCTTCATGTATCTACCCTTCAAGTCCTCTTAGAATTTCTCTATGAGATCCACCCCCTCAATCTTCCAAACTTAGGAACACTAAACAATTCAGCCTCTCCTTACGCCATCCCATTAAATCAGTCCAATAAACTTTTACTGCATCAGCAGAGCATTCTTCTTCAGCTAAAGATATAATGTCTTAGATTGTCACGGCTTTGAGCTTGCAACTTGTCAAGTTTCCTGAGCGATTTTGCTCATTGTCTAGGCACAACACATTGCAGGATCTTTCCATGCTTATTTAAGATGTCATTTCCTCAGAGGATTAGTCCTTAAACAATAATCCAACTCTACCTTTTCTGCCAGAGACAGCACCGTGCTCGCCTGGATAATTGCCACTTGCTCCTCGTTTCTCAGATTCTAGAAAATAAAATTAAAAATAAATGTTGACTTATGGAGAAATACAGGCATTGTACAGAGAGATTTGTTTATTCTTTCATGAGGTATGTGAATCACAAGCAAGGTCAACTTTAGTTGCCCATCTCTATTTGGCCTCCAAAAGATTTTGAAAATCACACAACACCAGGTTTATTTGGAAGTACAAGCTTTCTAGCTAGACTAACCACCTGATGAAAGAGCAGCACTCTGAAAGCTTGCACTTCCAAATAAACCTGTTGGATTATAACCTGGTGTTGTGTGAATTTTAACTTTGTCCACCCCAGTCCAACACCAGCACCACCACATTCAGAAGATGTGACCTGCCTTCTGGAACTGCAGATGTCCATGGGATTGTTGCATGTACATTGCCTTCGGAAAGGAATATTCAGGATTTTCACTCAGTGACAGTGAAAGAACAGTGTTATAGATCCAAGTCAGAAATGTGTGTGAGTGACTTGGAGAGGAACCGACATGTAATTGTGTTCTGGTGGCCTGCTCTCCCTGTCCAACTAGGTAGAGGTTTTGGGTTGGCAGGATATGTCAATGGAGTCTTGATAAGCGATATGGTGGCTCAGTGGTTAGCACTGCTGCCTCACAGCGCTAGGGACCCAGGTTTGGTTCTGGCCTCGGGCAACTGTCTGTGTGGAGCTTGCACATTCTCCCAGTGTCTGCGTGAGTTTGCTCTGGTTTCCAAAGATGTATGGGTTCGGTGGATTGGCTGTGCTAAATTGTCCTGTGGTGCCCAAGGCTGGATGGTTTGGCCATGAAAAATGCAGGGATAGGATAGTGGGTGGGTCTAGGTGGGACGCTTTTCTGGGGTCAGTGTGGACACCATGTTTGACTGGCCTGCTTCCACACTGTAGGGTTACTGCATCTTGTACATGGTACACACTGCTGCTTCTGTGCAGAAGTAGCAGAGGGAGTGAATGTTTTAAGTGGAGGATTGGTCACTGATTAAATACATTGCTTTAAAACTCTGTTTCTTCAATGTTGTTGGAGTTGAACCAATCCAGGCAAATGGTGAGCGTCCTGTCCCACTCCTGACCTGTGTCATGGAGATGGTGGATATACTCTTGGGAGTCAAAAGGACAGTCGCCCGAGGCTGGGATCGAACCCGGGTCCCTGGTGTTGTGAGACAGCAGTGCTAATCACTGAGTTAGTCACCAGTAGTCACCTGTTGGCTGTCAGCTGACAATTCCTTGACGAAGAATGAATTGACAATGAAAATGTGACCTGGATTTTCCTTTCGAGCATTTCTATGTGTGCTGCTGCCAGCTGGGATATTGAAATCCTGTCACAGCTAATGCTGAAGGAGGAAATTAAATTTGCAGGGTGTAGCCACAGAACAAAACAGTTGGCACTGTGATGATGATTCTTAATCATATGTTGCAACCAGCTAATGATGCATTTCCCTTTTGGAAAGTATTGTGTGCAGCCGATAAAGTTTTGTCTAATGTCTGCTTCAGTTTAAACAAAGCCTATGTGTTACTGTCTGCATGCAACAGCACAAGGTATAAGTGATGCAGGGGAGATCACTAGTTTCTGTCTCCACTCCTCCATTTCCTAACTTCATCGCATCCCTACAGAGGGTGGGGGGGGGGGGGGGGGGGGGGGAAGAAGCTGGCCATTCAGTCCATCAAGTCCGCACTGACTTTCTGAAGAGCATCCAACCCAGCCTTATCCTGTAACCTTGCATTTCCCATAGCTAATTCACCTAGCCTGCACGTCCCTGGGCACTATGGGGCAATTTAGCATGGCCAATCCACCCAAACCTGCACATCTTTGGATTGTGGGAGGGAACCGGAGCACCCAGTGGAAACCCTACACTGATACGGGGAGAATGTGCAAACTCCACACTGTCTGTGTGGAGTTTGCACATTCTCCCCGCATCTGCGTGGGCTTCTTCCGGGTGCTTCGTTTTCCTCTCACAATCCAAAGATGTGCAGGTCAGGGTGAATTGGCCATGCTAAATTGCCCATAGTGTTCAGGGATTTGTAGATTAGGGCCATTATTCAGGGGAAAAGTAGAGTAATAGGATAGGGGGAATGGGTCTGGGTGGGTTACTCTTTGGAGGGTCGGTGTGGGCTTGTTGGGCAGAAGGGCCTGTTTCTACACTATAGGAATTCTATTCTATTCTATTCAGGCACAATGCAAGAAGTGGAAAGGTATAGATTCTCTCTCTCATGCAGATGCACAAACACGTTCAGCACCTTTCTATTGCGTGAAGGACCTGGTGTTGGACTGGGGTGGACAATGTTAAAAATCACACAACACAAGGTTATAGTCCAACAGTTCTATTTGGTAGCATTAGCTTTCAGAGCACTTTTCCATTGGCAGTGTAATAACTTGTCAGGTCTTGCCCAGTAGCGAAGGCAAAATAATCCAGCCAAGGCCTCTTCCTGCCTCACTCACAGGTAACCTTTGGCTGCCAACGAAGGCCCCAGTGCATCTTGCCCACCCACTGGTGCAGGGAAACACACAATGTGGGAGAGGTCATTCCTGCACCCATCGCAGAGTGAGGCATCCACAGAGAAATCCAACACTTCCTCACGGGAAAGGAAATGGGATGGGCCTGCAGGAATGAACCCTCTTCACTTTAATCTGGTTTCTGGAGAGCAACTGGAAAACCAGGCTCCTTCCAACTCTGTCGGCAACAAGAGACCCAAAGGTGGGAGAAGACTAAATCAATTTGAATATTAAAATCATAGCCTATCCAATCAATAGGCTGACTTGCCTCTGGGGATAAGGGAACGCTGTTTCATTTTTCCCTGATTTGGAGGTGCTGGTGTTGGACTGGGGTGGACAAGGTCAGAAGTCACACAACACCAGGTTATAAACCAACAGGTTCATTTGGAATCACAAGCTTTCAGAGCACCATCCCTTCATCAGGTGAAATCTGTTGCACTATAACCTGGGGTTGTGTGACTTCTGACCTGGAGAAGTCACACAACACCAGGTTATAAACCAACAGGTTCATTTGGAATCACAAGCTTTCAGAGCACCATCCCTTCATCAGGTGAAATCACGTGATGAAGGGGCAATGCTCTGAAAGCTTGTGATTCCAAATGAATCTGTTGCACTATAACCTGGGGTTGTGTGACTTCTGACCTGGTTTTTATTTAGAATCAACTCTTCTTCAGACAACAGTAAAGCTTCAGATTTGCTCACACAGGTGCAGAGTGGGCATTGACCTACCACCTTCACCGTGACTGAAGGCTAGGTTCCTTCACACCTTTACTCCACCCTAAATCAGCCAATGGGCAGCTGAACTGGCAGTTTTCGCCAGGCCCATTCAGAATGAAAACCATGGTCGGTCCCATACACCATTCAGGCCTGCAATTGTCATTTTCTCAACTGAAGAGGTCAGCTGGCAGCCTGGACTAAAAGGAATCTGAAGACAAGTTGTTCTGAGTCTTACTAGCCTTTGCTTAAAAATGTCGACAGGCTATCCACGGAGTGCATCACTTACAGGTTTGACCTGGTTTGTATCTGATACAGTGGAAGAGTTGGGAGGTCATGTTGCAACTGTACAGGACATTGGTTAGGCCACTTTTGGAATACTGTGTGCAATTCTAGTCTCCCTCTTATTGGAAGGATGTTGTGAAACTTGAAAGGGTTCAGAAAAGATTTACAAGGATGTCACTGGGGTTGGAGGGTTTGAGCTATAGGGAGAGGCTGAATAGGCTAGAGCTGTTTTCCCTCGAGAGTCGGAGGCTGAGAGGTGACCTTATAGAGGTTTATAAAATCATGAGAGACATGGATAGGGGAAATAGACAAGATATTGTTCCCAGGGTGGAGCAGTCCAAAACTAAAGAGCATAGATTTAAGGTGAAAAGGGAAAGATTTAAAAGGGGCCTGAGGGGCAATGTTTTTGCAGAGAGCATGGTGTGTGTAATGCGATGAGTTGCCAGAGGAAGTGGTGGAGGCTGGTACAGTTATAACATTTAAAAGGCATCTGGATAGTTATATGAATAGGAAGGGTTCAAAGGGATCTGGGCTAAATGGTGGCAAATGGGCCTACATTAGGTTGGGATATCTGGTCAGCATGGACGAATTGGATCAAAGGGTCTGTTTCCGTGCTGTACATCTCTATGACTCTCTGTGATATCTGCACACATCGTATACTGTTAATGAGGAGAGTTGGTTAAAAAAAAACACTTTCTATAGTTGTGCAGCTCAGAGGAGCAGGAGGTGTCCACGTCTTGTGACTATGTTATGGACCAACTGAGCAATGAATCAGGGTGTGTGATTGTAATGAGGTCAGTCAGGCGGAACTCATAGAAGATGAGTTCTCAGACTGGAGCTGTTAACATGGTCCAATCAGGGAGCCCTGTCTGGCAGATGTTAACAGGAACGTTGGAGGTTCTAATCACCCTGACAGCTGGCTCTGAGGAAGACAGACCCGTGTCAACTACTGCGCATGTGTAAGTAAAGGGTGGTGACAGGATACTGGCCTCTACGGAGTTATTTCTCGGGGGTTGATACGAATGAAATGTAAGTTTGTGTTCTAATAAAGTGAGGAATGACTGGCTCATTCAGTCATAAAGAGAGCCCAAATAGTGAAGTTGCTGTAAATAGATTTCACTAAAATTAGAAAACGCTGAGAGAAAGACAACACTTACCCCATTGTCTCCCAGTATGTCCAGCTGTTTAATGAGCTCATGAATGGAGACATCCTGTGAAATAAATCATTCCAAAGATGTTTATTAGTTTAATTGTGACAAAGCATGAACCAAATAACATTCATGTAACAGGAATATTTTGTTGGAGGCATTCCACAGAGTAATTTGAACAGGTGGCTTGCTGTGGGACGGATGGTGTGAATATGGAGAGGTGGATAGTGTAACATTGTGGTCTCTGGTGCATTCTGATTATAATCTGCCTAACATCTCTGGCTCTTTTATTCTCCAACTCACTTTCCCTCTATAAGACCCTCTATATAACCTATCTCTTCTGATCATCTGACCCAAGAACTCATTATGCGACTCTGTGTCACACTTTGTTTGACAATGCTCCTGTGAACTGCCTTGGTTATTACATGAAGCAGGCTCTGGAAACAGAATTTGCTGGTGTCTAGGTCATGAGAAGATCTTCCAAAATACTGAACTGCACAAGAATGTGCGGGTAGTAACCTCCATTCCACCTGAAGAGACTGCAGTTGGGATAGAGATAACATTTTTAAAATTGTCATATACAGAATATTTGTGAATTTGAGAACCCAATATTAAGGTGGGCTGACAGCATGGCCCTGAGCTTGGCTGGACTAATGCGATAAAAATCTGTTGGCAGTCAACTCCTCGTGACTCAGAGTCACAGAACACATGATATCCCACATTTTGACTCTAATTCTCAGCCTTAGAATGGTTACAAGCGTGTCTGACAGGAGGAGATGTGAGAAGATCCCTTTGGAGATTGACACTGGGGACAAAATGCAGAACAGCCTTACTTTCCATCTAACACATCATTTCTACACAGTCAATGACACCGCAAACTGGGATTTTGAGCCTTGGTGCTTTGGGAGCACTCTTCCTACACACCAGAAGTCTGGGCATAAGTATCAGCCCAACACTTGCTCTCAGAATCTGAGATAACACTGAAGTGGGGTAACTCAGAGAACTTCAATGTTTCAGCCTGACTCAAGAGCCTTCATCAAGACTCAGATACTGTCTGACCTGCTGTGCTCTTCCAGTCTCTCATCTGCCGACTCTGACTTCGCAGCCCTTACAGACTCCAAGTTACTCAGGGCATACTGCATTGCTGAAGGTAATATTGTTCCGTGACTCATTGTAAAGTTGTTTGGATACCCCACGCGAAAAATGCCTTGGTTCAAGTTGAAGTTAAACCTAATTGCATCATTTGAGATAGAGCTGCGAGTTCTCTGAATGACCTACCAACATTCACCCCTCAAATCACACTCTGAAAAACTGATCACTTGGTCATCACTGCGTCCAAAGTGGACTGTATATTTTTCTGCAGAATAACTTTAAATTCTAAAGTGAACCTTTTTTGCATGAAGTACTAAGAGCTATGACAAAGGAACTGTGTTCATAGAATCCCTGTAGTGTGGAATAGGCCATTTGGCCCAACAAGTCCACAATGATCCTCTGAAAAGTAACCCACCCAGACACATCCCTCTATTACTCTACATTTGCCCTTGGCTAAAGCACCTCACCTTACACATCCCTAAACACTATGAGCAATTTAGCATTACCAAATGACCTAACCTGAGGGAGGAAACCCCTGCAGACTGAGGTGGGAATAGAACCAGCACCCCTGGTGCTGTGAGGCAGCAGAGCTAACTACTGAGCCACCATGCCACCCTCTGCTCTAGTTTTTGACAAGGACAAACTTAATTGATAAAGAAGAAAATTAAACATCTGTAAATGATTTTATATTTTCAATCATTACCTCTTAAACTATCAATATTGCAATCTAAAGTTGCACAAACTGTGTGTTGCTGTAGGGGTTTATAAAATCACCATCTGTGATACTTCTGCAGAACTGGAAGCCTTTGGAGAGATATCAAAAATTTGACACCACTTCCTTAATTACCTTTCTTGCTTAGTTCCAAGTCACAAGAGCAGTCATGACAACAGAGACATCACAAACTGCAAAACGAGTGCAAACTACATCAAAGAATAGAAAAATTGCAACCAGAGACATCACAGTTGGCCTTCAGCAAAAGCACATTTAACTTAAAGGGAACCAACATTAAAGGGTCAAATGGCGATACTACAAAGGCAGTTCATAAATTGACAATCATTAAAATTAGCTGGTTTTTTGTATTATAGGAACCCACAGGACTTTGATAGTAAGCTGGAAGATGAAACAAAAATTATTCAAAGAGATAGGCAATGAGGGATTGACTCTGTAAATATGTTAAGCAAGAAACAGCCAGTGCAAACAAATCACAGAATAACATGTGTTGATGGGATTGACCTAAACTGATCACAAAATGATTCCAAAGAGCAGCCATGATTCCAATACATTTGGATTAGCTACCCCATGTCTCTTGGGAATGGGATTCTGAAAACTGCTTTAGCAGGTAAACTATCCACTAACCCGATGATTCTGAGACTTTTCTGCATCAAATCCCTAAGGGGCAACTTTTTCACACAGAGGGTGGTACGTGCTTGAAACGAGCTGCCAGAGGAATTGGTGGAGGCTGGTACAATTACAATATTTAAAAGGCATCTGGGTGGGTACATGAATAAGAAAGGTTTAGAAGGATATGGGCCAAATGCAGGCAAATAGGACTGGATTAATTTAAGATATCTAGTCAACATGGACAAATTTGACTGAAGGGTCTGTTTCATGTTGTCCGTCTCTATGACTCTAAAACACTTACAGATATTAATGAGTTACTCATGAACTCTAGAGTGTGGAATCAACACAAGATTCGGAGGTTGGTGTGGTGGGAGGGGATAGTACCAGTCATTGTCATAGGTAAGATCTTTGTACCATAGGAAATGTGTACTTAGGGACAGAGAAAGTGACTTGCAAAAATCACAGAGGACATACTCTGTCAGCCTAACAGATAATAACGTATTTCTTAAAGGGACTGTCTGGGAGAATAATGCTTGAAACTAAAGTATGTTACAGTGAGTAGCCAATTGAAGTTGAAGGGAACAAGAGTTGCATGTTTCCTGTTATAGTCAGCAGTTAAAAGAATACTTTTAATTGAGTCTGCTGAGATGTAAGCCTTGATCATTTTACCCTATCAATGCTCAGAATCTGGAAATAGAACATAGTCAGGATATCTGGGTTCACCGATTTGCAGCAGTACAACATGATTAGAACACTGAGGGGAGGGGTTGGTGCAGAGAGAGGTATAGGTTCATTCTGCGAGGGAACAGAGATAGATAAGGAGAAAGTGAGGACTGCAGATGCTGGAGGTCAAACAGTCAAACAGTGTGGTGCTAGAAAAGCACAGCAGGTCAGGCAGCATCTGAGGAGCAGGAGAGTCGACATTTCGGGCATAGGTCATTCATGAGGAAGCACCACACTTTTCAACAGAGATCGATCAGTTCACCAAATCTGCACATACTTCAGACTCTTGTAGGCTATCCAAAATTCAGGGAGTGTCATAATTCATCGCAAGGTAGTCACTACAAGTGTCTGTCAAGAACACTTAAAATCATAGTTGTAGCTAAGGTTTATTTTTTGATAATATCCAATTATTAATGGATGTGTCCATGAATAGCATTTAAATACAAGCTTGATACCAAGCAAAATGTACATCTAATTTAATTATGCTAAGCCATGTCGGTGAGACAGAACGACATGTAGCCTCGCAGTTGAGATATGTTTATTAAATTTCGAGAATGACTGGGCAGAATGCCAGGTGGCTGTCCAATGGTTGTGTCTTATAATTCCTTACCAGGCTAGTGTGCAAGGATGGCAGATAGGTTTCTGCTAGTGAATGGGCCCAAATTGTTAGTAATCTGGCAGGAGTCTGACATGGAATTACATAATCTTAACTAATTATGGCACAGGACCCATCATTGCGTGCGTCAGCTGCCAGCTGCATTAATCTAAAATTCATCCCATGACACTGCTCTCTTCCCCTTCATATTGTTCTGTTTCACAGTTCAATGACAATGACACATAGCTGCCATTCTTACTAACTCAATGTAATGCAGGCTAGGTGACCTACTCACGCTGGTCACAGATGGTAACCTTCCTCCCTGTTCTGGCTCTTAGACTGAGCTATCCAATTAGTTTTCCCCATGGGGCTTGTAGACTTCTGTCCTCTGGGGT
>NC_057723.1:74213540-74224451 GCF_004010195.1 Chiloscyllium plagiosum
CACCCAAGGGTGGAATCAAACCTGGGTCCCTGACACTGTGAGGCAGCACTGCTAAGCAATGAGCCACATGCCACCTGTGCCTTCCTGATGAAGTGGTGGATGCAGACTCAGTTACAATGTTTAGAAGACATTTGAGTAAGTACATGAATAGGAAATATTTGGAGGGATGTGGGCCAGGGGCAGCCAGGTGGGGTGACTTAAGTTTGGGATTATGGCCGGCATACACTGGTGGGACTACAGGGTCTGTTTCCGTGCTGGATGACCCTATGACTGAACTTCGTCATCTTCGGGACCACACTTTGTAATGTCTTGAAGCCCTCAACGTTCTTCACAAAACAGGATGCTCACAATTGAGCACGTGAGGGTTCAATTTATGTGCTCTCCAAACTGAGTGTGTTTTTATGGAAGGGATGGCTGATGTGTAATATGAGGAGGAGGATTCAGCCTGCTCCCTGCACATTCATCCTCTCCCTGAGTCTCCTATCGTGCAGGGACTAGCTGGACAGTGAAATTGGCAGCCCCCCCTCCACTACCACCATTGAAAAATAAATAAATGAGGATCAATCACGTTTGTTAAAAGCTTCATTGGCTGTAATATAATGCTATCCTAATGGCATTATATGGTTGGCATGGGCAATGGGATTGGAGCAGACTGCCTGACCTGTTGCTTCAGGGGACTGAAAGGAAAAGGACCACATACCGTCTTCTAACTGCACAGTGGCTCAGTGGTTAGCACTGCCACCTTGCAGCACCCGGGTCCTGGATTCAATCCCAGCCTTGGGCGACTGTCTGTGGGGAGTTTGCACATTCTCCCTGTGTCTGCATGGGTTTCCTCTCGGTCCATCACGAGCCACAGGAAATTCAGGGTGAGAGGGATGGGTCTGGGATGGGTCTAGGTGGGATCCTCTTCACAGGGTCAGGGTGGACTTGTTGAGCCAAATGGCCTGTTTCCACACTGCAGGGGTTCTGTGAACTGGAATGTCCTCTGCAGATCTGGGGTACCCACTGCCCCCCAGAAAAGATGTCCACTTCATCCTGCCCTGACTGGGCTTTCAAACCCATTCCCCTCTTTGGGTTAACTGGACTTGAGGACCCATTTAGCCTTTGTCTTGGGGACTAGCAATCGCAGCAGTGTACGGTACCTGGCTTTGCGTGCTACAGCGACCACCCTTGGGTCAGTCTATCCGATAGGCCAGCAGACTCAGAGGGTGGGACAGTAGAGGGGTACTTCACCTGCAGAGCAGAATTCCTTGACAGGTTGTCAACATTCCTTCTGGCAGACAGGCAACCTCTACCTCCTGTTAAATTCTGCCCAAAATGTCAACTTATCAAACCTTTATTCATTCACAGGATGAGGGCCTCACTGGCTGGGCCAGCATTTATTGCCCAGAGGGCAGTTCAGAGTCAACCACATTGCTGTGGGTCTGGAGTCACATGTAGGCCAGACCAGATAAAGATGACAGTTTCCTTCCCTAAAGGACATTAGTAAATTAGATGGGTTTTCCCCAACAATGGAATCATGATCATCGTTAGAATACTAATTCCAGATATTTATTGTATCAAAATTCCACCATCTGCTATGATAGGATTCAAACTCAGGTCCCCAGAAGGTTATCTGGGTCTCTGTATTAACAGTTCAGCCATAATACCACTCAGCCATTGCCTGTCCAATGACACCGAAGTGATGTTTTATAAACGTTTTACATAAACAAACTGCCCAATGGACTCCATTTCCTCTACTGAAGACAACAAACTCACATGCTCTTTTGAAAGCCTTTTTGCCTTGCCATATTCGAAGATTTCCACGCATCCACCCATCTGTTGCTGTCTTTAAAATCACCGCAGATCCTCAGCCAGAACCTTCCAAACCCATGGCCACTTCCATCCAGAAGGACAAGGGCAGCAGATACATAGGAACACCACCCCTTGCAAGTTCCCCTCCAAGACACTCACTATTCTGACTTGGAAATATTTCGCTGTTCCTTCAGTGTCACTGGATCCAAATCCTGGAATTACTTTCCTAATAGTATCATGGGTCTACCTCCAATATATACATTCATTTGAAATCCCTCTCCATTATTTGCACCAAATTGTCTTACACTACACTTCTCTAAATCAATATTAATCTTCCAACGGTCTGCAATTTCACCAGCTTTTTTTTATGTTCTTACTCCATTTGTATGTTGTGGTTTCTCCAACCTTTGAAATCATGTTTTGTACATTACAGTTTGGATCATTATTTTTTAAATTTTTTAAGTGAGTGTTGCTTGCACATCCCTAGTTGCCCTTGTGGAGGTGGTGGTAAGCTGACCTCTTGAACTGCTAAAGTGTACGTGCTGTAAGCAAGTCCACAATACTATTAGGAAAAAATTCCAGGATTTTGACCCAGCGACAGTGAAGGAACGTTGATACATTTCCAAGTCAGGATGGGGAGTGCTTGGAGGGGAACATGTCAGTAGGGGTGTCCTACTGCCCTTGTCCTTCTAGATTAAAGTAGTTGTTGGTTTGGAAGGTGCTGTCGAAGGATCTTTGGCCTCACCAGTCAATCTATCAGTTATGTCTTTTAGGACCCGACAAGTTCGATCAATAATGCTGTTGCTGAGCCACTCTTGGTGGTGGACATCGAAAACCCCCGACCAAAGTACATTTTGTGCCCTTGGCCACCCTCAGTGCTTCCTCCAACTGTTGTCCAACATGGAGGGGTATTGACTCATCAACTGAAGGAGGAAGGTATGTGGTTGTCATCAGGAAGTTACCTTTCCCGTGATTAACTTGAAGCCATGATACTTCATTGCATCAGAGTCAATGGTGAGGACTCAATGGGCACCTCCCTCCTGACAACTTTGCTGGATCTGTCCTATTGATGGCTCGGGACATATTGTTATGAAGACTTGGGTGTACTTTAAGAGAATTAAAAGCAGCAGAACTACCGAACACAGCACCAAGTGTTCTCAATGAGGTAACAATATAACACTTGGTCGAACAACTCAATTAGCTTGTTGCCTGGAGACAAAAGCAAATTTGAATTTGGTCAATCAGTTTAAATTATACCCTGAAAAGTATTAAACTCCAATCCAGTTTGAATTGAGTATATTGACAATCTTAAAAGCCAATTACACAATCTATTGGTTTGGGGGGGTATAAGATAAAGGGGAAAATTGAACAGTTGAGAGGAGAACTGCCAAACCCAGCATGTAAACAGACTGCCTGAAAAATAGCTCTCTTAAAAAGGTACCTTTTTGATCAGTAACCTGTGACACAGAAATTCCTAAGAAAAAGAAAAGAAGACACAGGAAGACCCAAATAGAAGAACGAAAGCTGCTTGGTTTTCTGATAAGAAGTGTTGTTTTGTAAATCTTAATTGGGAGTTTTATCAGACTAATATTCTAGAAGGGAAAGTAAAAGATAGGTTAGAGGAAGAAATTGTACATAGTGGTTTGTTAATTATTCTTGATTATACTTTAAGAACTAAAGTTGTTAATTTTTACTTGAAATAGTTCTTGGCCACTTGGATTTTTACAGATTATTGCAGGGGATAAATCTTTGCGTGTGATGCTGGCTTTAAATTAAGCAGGAAGGTTTGCACCGTGTCATAACAATATCCAGGGATGATGATGGTGGTGGCGTCTGGGACACTGTCTGTTAGATCGGATTCCGTGAGCATGACTATGTCAGGTTGTTGCTTGGCCAGTCTGTGAGACAGCTCTCCCAAACTGACCACAAGGCCCCAGATGTTCATGAGGAGGACTTTGCTGGCTCAACATGGTTGTTTTTGCTGTATTATAATCTAAATGAATAGTTGGATGGGTATATGAATGGGAAGGGTTTGGAGGGGTATGGGCTGGGTGCTGGCTGGTGGGACTAGATTGGGTTGGGATATCTGGTCAGCGTCGACAGGTTGGATCGAAGGATCTGTTTCCATGCTGTACATCTCTATGACTCTATAGTCCCACTACCAATCCCTGGGAAACCTTCCGCCCAGTCTGAGAACAAGTATTCACCACATTCTGTCTGTTAGCCAATTTCAGATCAACACTAGCATAGCCATTTCATTCCCACAGGCTTCAACTGTTTAAGATGTTTCCATTTGATTGAATGCAGAAACGAAAACAGAATTGGCTCTCCCTATAATTGCTGAGAAGCTGTACCAGTTATAATGTCAACAAAAGCAAGGGTAATCTTTCAAACCTTACAGTTTACCAAGGTGTGCGCTGTTTTGATCCGTGTGTCATCATTTTCAAACTTTAAACAGTAAGGGATTACACTAACATTGTGAGAAAAGGTCAGAAGTCTGCCTTTGGTATGCATTGCTGCCGGCACAGTGAGTGATCTGCAGACTTTCAAAAGTGAGCAGAACCAGAACCTAGAAATGAAAATCGGTGGCGTAACACATAACACTGGTGCGATTTCTTGACTAGTCTGGTTTTCAGAGTGCATTTCTCTTTCCTAGCCCTGGGAAATTTGTTTCTCACTGATTATCCAGCTGCCAGGAGAGAGGACAAGTGATGTAAATAGTGACTGGGCAGAATGTTTATGACATTACAAGTTCCAGTCAAGTTTGAAGGACCACTTGGTCCATTCCTGCCTGCCATTTTACTGCATCCGTTGCTCTCGGTGTGGTCTCCTCTACATCGGAGAGACCGAGCGCCAACTGGCACAGAGGTTCAGGGAACATCTCTGGTTCTTATGCACCAACCAACTCCACCTTCCCGTGGCCATCCATTTCAGCTCCCCCTCCGCCCCGTCCCCCCACTCCCCTGAGGACGTGTCCATTCTGGGTTTTCTCCACTGCCTAAACGAGGCCACCCACAAACTGGAGGAACAACACCTCATCTTCCACCTCAGGAGTCTACAACTACACAGCCTCAGCATTGAATTCACCAGTTTCCAAATCTCCCTCCCCCCATGCCATTCCAGATCCAACCCTCCGGCTCAGCTCCAAACTCTTGACCATAAGACATAGGAACAGAAATTAGGCCATTCAACCCATTGAGTCTGCTCCGCCATTCAATCATGGCTGATAAGTTTCTCAACTACATTCTTCCACTTTCTCCCCCGTAACCCTTGATCCCCTTTACAATCAAGAACCTATCTATCTTCATCTTAAATATACTCAATGACCTGGCCTCCATACCCTTCTGTGACGGTGAATTCCATAGATTCACCACTCTCTGGCTGAGGATGTTTCTCCACATCTCTGTTCTAAACGGTCTTCTGTTTACTTGACCTGACCGACCTGTCCATCTTCCTTGCCACATATCTGCTCCACACTTCCGGCCGACCTATCATAATCACCTCCTACATTTGCCCACCTATCGCCATTCCAACTACCTTTCCCCAGCCCTACATCCTTCTCTCCATTTATTTCACAGCTCCCTTCCCCCATCCTGATAAAGGGTCAAGCCCGAAACGTCAACTCTCTTGCTCCTCAGATGCTGCCTGACCTGCTGAGCTTTATCTAAGCACCACAGTTTATCGACTCTGCCAATTTTATATGCATTATTCAATTGCCACTTCTGGGATCACTGGCTAGACCAGCACAATTGTCTTATAGAAGGTGGTGGGGAATCATTTTCTGTCACTATAGATCATGTAGTCCATGAAGCTTGCACCACAAGTAGACAACGTGGTTAAAAAGGCATTTAGCACGCTTTCCCTCTGTGCTCAGTCCTTTGAGTATAGGAGTTGGGAAGACATGTTGAGGTTTTACAGGACATTGGTGAGACCTCTTCTGGAATACTGCGTCCTGTTCAGGTCACCCAGTTATAGAAAGGATGCTATTAAACTGGAGAGGATTCAGAAGAAATTCTCCAGGATGTTGACAGGTATGGAAGGATTGAGTTATAAGGAGAGGCTGGATACACTGGGCCTTTTCACACTCAAATGTAGGAGGTGAGAGGTGACCTTATCAAGGATTATAAAATCATGAAAGGAATAGATACGGTTAATAGTAGGTGTATTTTCGCCAGGATGGGGGATTTCAAGATAGAGGGATTTTTTTTTTAAGGTGAGAGGAGAGAGATTTTAAAAAGACATGCGGGGCAACATATTACATAGAAGGTGGTTTGTGTATGGAGTGAACTTCATGAGGATGTGGTGAATGTGGGTATAGTTACAATGTTTAAAAGGCACTTGGGTGAGTACATGAATAGGAAATGTTTGAAGGGATATGGAGCAGGAGCAGGCAGATGGGGCTAGTTTAGTTTGGGATTATGTTTGTCATGGACTGGCTGGACCGAAGGGTCTGTTTCTGTGCTGTACGACGATGTGGTGTACAGTCAGGAAGGCTGCTTCAAGGCTTCAGGTGGAAGTGGGTACTGTAGATGCTGGAGATTAGAGTCAAGATTAGAATGGTGCTGGAAAAGCACAGCAGGTCAGGCAGCATCTGAGGAGCAGGAAAATCAATGTTTCAGGCAAAAGAACAGAATTCCTGATGAAGGGCTTTTGCCCAAAATGTCAATTTTCCTGCTCCTCGGATGCTGCCTGACCGGCTATGCTTTTCCAGTACCATGGAACATAGAACATAGAAGAATACAGCGCAGTACAGGCCCTTTGGCCCTCGATGTTGCGCCGATCCAAGCCCTAACTCTCAATCGCCCCAATTGAACCTTCACGTCTCATCACGTCTACCACTCTAATCTCTGCTCCAGGACTTCATACCAGCGACAGTGAAAGGTCAAAGATATTGCCCTGAGATGGGATGGAAGGAGACCTGTTGGAATTCTCTTGCATCTGCAGCCCTCGCTGATCAAGAGGTGAAACGTTTGGAAGATGGTCAGTCTGTAACCTAACCAGGTCAGCCACAATGGAGCTCTCTGTAATCATCAACACTGGAACCCTTGGCAGTGTATTTAAGAAGCCTGATTGCACATTGGATGGAAGCTGGAGGAAGATACAGGTGAAGAACATGATATTTCCTGAGTACTCAGGGCAAAATCTCAGGATAGCAACAACCAGGAGCCCAGGTCTTACACACCATAAAAGGGGGCTCAGCATTTCACTGATATTTGCAGGTGATGCCAGCATCATTCCAAATATGCATTCTATTACTCCCTTCACTTCAAACTGGCACACAGCAGCAAGTGTTTGCTGATGCACATTGTCATGTATCTCAGTATGAACAGCCACATAAGAACATAAGAAAGTAGGAGCAGGAGTAGGCCATTCGGCCCATCAAGCCTGCTCCACCATTCAACAAAATCCTGACTGATCTTTGGTCGGCATGGACGAGCTGGACTGAAGGGTCTGCTTCCATGCTGTACATCTCTCTGACTTTATGACTCAGCTCCACCTACCTGCCCGCTCACCATAACCCAGAATTCCTTTGCTGCTGAAAAATCTATCTTTGCCTTAAAAATATGCAGTGACACAGCCTCAACTGCTTCACTGGGCAGGGAATTCCACAGATTCACAACCCTTTGGGTGAAGAAGTTCCTCCTCAACTCATCTGCTCCCCATTGTTTTGAGGCAATGCCCCATAGTTCTAGTTTCACCTGCCAGTGGAATTAACCTCCCTGCTTCTACCTTATCTATTCCTTTCATCATTTGATATGTTTCTATAAGATTCCCCCCTCATTTTTCTAAATTCCAGTGAGCACAGTCAGTCTACTCAATCTCTCCTCATAAGCCAACCCTCTCAACTCCTGAATCAAACTAGTGAACTCCCTCCAGCGCCAGCGCATCCTTTCTCAAGTAAGGAGACTAAAACTGGACACAGTATTCAACCTTATACAGCTGCAGCATGAGGCCATACCGAGAGTACAGTTTACAGTTTTGGTCTCCTTACCGAGCTGCAGGCCCAGTGAAATCAAAGGAAATCATCATTCAGAACCATCTTCAAGTCGTTCACACCCTACAGTCCTGATTTCAGTCTACAGCATACATCAAGTAGGATGAGGGCTACGGTGGTAGTATCCTTATCCCTACGGCAGGAGGCCCGGGTGCAAGACCCACCTTTTCCAGAGGAGTGCAATGAACGGGTGGATGAGAAAATATCTCGAGCAAGAGGGGAGACGGAAGAATTACGTCCATGCGAAGGGGGCTCAACACTTTTGAAAGCTGGGGCCGAGAACTCAATTCGACGGGCTGAGGATGTCGGCAGGTACAGGGAATCCCAAAGTCTCCAGAAACTATATCAGTAAATTAGCAATATTCCCAGACCTTCTTTTCCAGTGCTCACACCAACGTCTCAGAAGCATTTGGAAAACTGGTGAATCTGAAAAGCTGAGGGTAGAGGTGGGTTGGCGAGTTGTCTTGGACATGGTGACCCAGTGGTAAGCGCGGCAGCCTAACAGTGCCAGGGACCCAGGTTCAATTCCAGCCTCGGTGTGGCATTTGCACATTCTCCTCAGGTCTGCGCGGGTTTGCTCTGGTTTCCTCCCACAGTCCAGGTTAGATGGATTGTTGGGTGGGTTAGCCATGGGAAAGGCAGATTTACAGAGATTGGGTGGGATGCTCTTCAGAGGATCAGTGTGGACTCAAGGGGCCGAATGGCCTATTTCCACATTGTAGAGATTCTATGTTGAAGCGACTCCTCCAACATGTATGATAGTCCCAGTCTCTTACCAAACCAAATCACTAAAATGTGCATTTTGCTTGATGGGATTCACAATGATGAGGTACAAGAGCAGACTTTCATCACAACAGAATAAAACAAAATTCTGAAGCAGGACTTGAAACATTAACTTCTACTTTCCCTGTCCACAAATGCTGCCAGACCTGCGGAGTTTCTCCAGCAATTTCAGTTTTTGTTTCATTTCAAGTCCAGGCAACGTTCAAACAGACCGAATCACAGAATCCTTCAGTGCAGATGACAACACAGGATTGTGTTTCCCTCGGAATAATGAGGCTGTTAGCACCGGAATTGGTCTCCATCAGAACTGACTGCAGAGTAACATGGGCCAAGCAATTGAAATTAATTTTATTTTCAATATTTCCAGTTCTCTCCATTCTCCACCATACATAAAAAAGTAGGGGGTTGAGAGACACTAACTACAACTCCCATCCAGTCCCTAAATTATGAACTACCTCCAATGTGGTCTAACTGTAATTATGGAGGTAATTGCAACATCCATAGAAACCCCACAATGTGGAAGCAGGCCACTCAGCCCATCGACTTCACGTCAACCCTCCAAAGAGCATCCCACACAGACCCGTCTTGCGACCATATCCCTGCATTTCCCATGGCTAACCCACTGAGCCTGCACCTCCCTGGGACAATTTGGCATTGCCAATCCACCTAACCTTCACATCTTTGGATTGTGGCAGGAAACTGGAGCACCTGAAGGAAACCCACGCAAATATGGGGAGAATGTGCAAACTTCCACACAGAAAGTCAACCGAGGCTGGAATCGAACTGGGGTCTCTGGCACTGTGAGGCAGCAGTGCTAACTAGTGAGCCACTGTGCCACCCCAAATGACAATGATATAAATGGCTGGACAATTTACATCTGTTCAGTTTGACTGGCTGGGAACTCTGCTATTCTTTGAGCATCATGGGAATATTAATGTCGCCCAGAACCACTGGAATAGGCAGTCAAGAACTTGGCAAGAATTGACAATGCAGAGTCTTCCAGATAACGTCTTCAATTCCTGGAGTTGTTCTTGAACCTAAAACTCTGCTGCCAAACAGCCCAAACGAACAAAGAATCCACAGCATTCAGACACTGACATAGAGTCGTAGAGATGTACAGCATGGAAACAGACCCTCGGTCCGACTCGTCCATGCTGACCAGAAATCCTAGCCTAACCTGGTCCCACCTGCCAGCACCTGGCCAATATCCCTCCAAACCCTCCCTGTTCATATACCCATCTAGATGCCTTTTAAATGCTGTAATTGTACCAGCCTCCACTACTTTCTCTGGCAGCTCATTCCATACACGCCCCACCCTCTGCATGAAAACGTTGCCCCTTCGGTCCCTTTTAAATCTTTCCCCTCTCACCTTAAACCTATGCCCTCTAGTTCTGGATTCCCCCATGCTAGGAAAAAGACCTTGTCTATTTATCCTATCCATGCCCCTCATGATTTTATAAGGTCACCCCTCAGCCTCCGGCGCTTCAGGGAAATCAGTCCCAGCCTGTTCAGCCTCTCCCTGTAGCTCAAACCCTCCAACCCTGGCAACATTCTTGTAAATCTTTTCTAAACCCTTTCAAGTTTTGCAACATCCTTCCGAAAGCAGGGAGACCAGAATTGAACACAGTATTCCAAAAGTGGCCTAACCAACGTCCTGTACAGCCGCCACGACTGAGATATTAACCATGAAGCTAAGTGAATTATTGAGGGGAGAATGTGCACATGTTTTTAGCAAGTGTTCACAGCCTGCAAAAAGATCTACTCCCCCGAGTGTTAATATTGAAAAGTAAACTCTGCTTAAGCCAGCACATTCCTTAACACCAATCCACACTTCCACAATGATGACAAACATCCTCCAAAAATAACAAGTTCTGAATTAATCAGGGTGACGGGTGCCAAGAAAATTTTCCGATTTCGTGTTAACAGCCACCATTCACAGGCCGTTTAACAACATGGATTTCCACAAAGTGCAGGGCCCTTTTATTCAGCTTTGATTTGAGAAAAATGAGGGCGCAACATTTTGTGGCTTCTATCAGGTCACACTGCCAGTTTAGTACCATATGCCTATTTGGGCTCAAAACCCACTAGAAACAGGATGACAACACTCCAAAGAAGGTCCTTCTTCAAGGACCGCAATTTCCCCCCCGACGTGATCGACGATGCCCTCCACCGCATCTCTTCCACTTCCTGCTCCTCCGCCCTTGAGCCCCGTCCCTCCAACCGCCACCGGACAGAACCCCACTGGTCCTCACCTACCACCCCACCAAACTCCATGTACAGCCCATCATCCGCCGTCATTTCCGCCACCTCCAAACGGACCCCACCACCAAGGATATATT